>NW_021703779.1:111301377-111335886 GCF_005190385.1 Monodon monoceros
CTCTCCAGCATTTATTGTTTCTAGATTTTTTGATGATGGCCATTCTGGCCAGTGTGAGATGATATCTCATTGTAGTTTTGATTTGCATTTCTCTAATGATTAATGATGTTGAGCATTCTTTCATGTGTTTGTTGGCAATCTGTATATCTTCTTTGGAGAAATGTCTATTTAGGTCTTCTGCCCATTTTTGGATTGGGTTGTTTGGTTTTTTGTTATTGAGCTGCATGAGCTGCTTGTAAATTTTGGAGATTAATCCTTTGTCAGTTGCTTCATTTGCAAATATTTTCTCCCATTCTGAGGGATGTCTTTTGCTCTTGTTTATGGTTTCCTTTGCTGTGCAAAAGCTTTCAAGTTTCATTAGGTCCCATTTGTTTATATTTGTTTTTATTTCCATTTCTCTAGAAGGTAGGTCAAAAAGAACCTTGCTGTGACTTATCTCATACAGTGTTCTGCCTATGTTTTCCTCTAAGAGATTGAAAGTTTCTGGCCTTACATTTAGGTCTTTAATCCATTTTGAGCTTATTTTTGTGTATGGTGTTAGGGAGTGTTCTAATTTCATTCTTTCACATGTAGCTGTCCTGTTTTCCCAGCACAACTTATTGAGGAGGCTGTCTTTTCTCCACTGTATATTCTTGCTTCCTTTATCAAAGATAAGGTGACCATATGGGTGTGGGTTTATCTCTGGACTTTCTATCCTGTTCCATTGATCTATATTTCTGTTTCTGTGCCACTACAATACTGTCTTGATTACTGTAGCTTTGTAGTATAGTCTGAAGTCAGGGAGCCTGATTCCTCCAGCTCCGTTTTTCATTCTCAATATTGCTTTGGCTATTCGGGGTCTTTTGTGTTTACATACAAATTGTGAAATTTTTTGTTCTAGTTCTGTGAAAAATACCAGTGGTAGTTTGATAGGGATTGCATTGAATCTGTAGATTGCTTTGGGTAGTAGAATCATTTTCACAATGTCGATTCTTCCAATCCACGAACATGGTATATCTCTCCATCTGTTTGTATCATCTTTAATTTCTTTCATCAGTGTCTTATAATTTTCTGCATACAGGTCTTTTGTCTCCTTAGGTAGGTTTATTCTTAGATATTTTTGTCTTTTTGTTGCAGTGGTAAATGGGAGTGTTTTCCTGATTTCACTTTCAGATTTTTCATCATTAGTGTATAGGAATGCCAGAGATTTCTGTGCATTAATTTTGTATCCTGCTACTTTACCAAATTCATTGATTAGCTCTAGTAGTTTTCTGGTAGCATATTTAGGATTCTCTACGTATAATATCATTTCATCTGCAAACAGTGACAGCTTTACTTCTTCTTTTCCGATTTGGATTCCTTTTATTTCCTTTTCATCTCTGATTGCTGTGGCTAAAGCTTCCAAAACTATGTTGAATAATAGTGGTAAGAGTGGGCAACCTTGTCTTATTCCTGATCTTAGAGGTAATTGTTTCAGTTTTTCACCATTGAGAATGATGTTGGCTGTGGGTTTGTCATATATGGCCTTTATTATGTTGAGGTAAGTTCCCTCTATGCCTACTTTCTGGAGAGTTTTTATCATAAATGGGTGTTGAATTTTGTCAAAAGCTTTTTCTGCATCTACTGAAGTTATCATAAGGTTTTGATCCTTCAATTTGTTAATATGGTGTATCCCATTGATTGATTTGTGTGTATTAAAGAATCCTTGCATTCCTGGGATAAACCTCACTTTATCATGGTGTATGATCCTTTTTAATGTGCTGTAGGATTCTGTTTGCTAGTATTTTTTTCAGGATTTTTGCATCTATGTTCATCAGTGATATTTCTCTGTAGTTTTCTTTTTTTGTGACATCTTTGTTTGGTTTTGGTATCAGGATAATAGTGGCCTCGTGGAATGAGTTTGGGAGTGTTCCTCCCTCTGCTATATTGTGGAAGAGTTTGAGAAGGATAGGTGTTAGCTCTTTTCTAAATGTTTGATAGAATTCGCCTGTGAAGCCAACTGGTCCTGGGCTTTTGTTTGTTGGAAGATTTTAAATCACATTTCGATTTCAGTGCTTGTGATTGGTCTGTTTATATTTTCTATTTCTTCCTGATTCAGTCTTGTAAGGTTGTGCATTTCTAAGAATGTGTCCATTTCTTCCAGGTTGTCCATTTTATTGGCATAGAGTTGCTTGTAGTAATCTCTCATGATCTTCTGTATTTCTTCAGTGTCAGTTGTTACTTCTCCTTTTTCATTTCTAATTCTATTGATTTAGTCTTCTCCCTTTTTTTCTTGATGAGTCTGGCTAATGGTTTATCAATTTTGTTTATCTTCTCAAAGAGCCAGCTTTTAGTTTTATTGATCTTTGCTATTGTTTCCTTCATTTCTTTTTCATTTATTTCTGATCTGATCTTTATGATTTCTTTCCTTCTGCTAACTTCGGGGTGTTTTTGTTCTTCTTTCTCTAATTGCATTAGGTGCAAGGTTAGGTTGTTTATTCGAGATGTTTCCTGTTTCTTAAGGTAGGATTGTATTGCTATAAAGTTCCCTCTTAGAACTGCTTTTGCTGCATCCCATAGGTTTGGGGTTGTCGTGTCTCCATTGTCATTTGTTTCTAGGTATTTTTTAATTTCCTCATTGATTTATTCAGCGATCACTTCGTTATTAAGTAGTGTACTGTTTAGCCTCCATGTGTTTACATTTTTTACAGATCTTTTCCTTTAATTGATATCTAGTCTCATAGCATTGTGGTCAGAAAAGATACTTGATACAATTTCAATTTTCTTAAATTTACCAAAGCTTGATTGGTGACCCAAGATATCATCTATCCTGGAGAATGTTCCATGAGCACTTGAGAAAAATGTGTATTCTGTTGTTTTTGGATGGAATGTCCTATAAATATGAATTAAGTCCATCTTGTTTAATGTATCATTTAAAGCTTGTGTTTCCTTATTTATTTTCATTTTGGATGATCTGTCCATTGGTGAAAGTGGGGTGTTAAAGTCCCCTACTATGAATGTGTTACTGTCGATTTCCCCTTTTATGGCTGTTAGTATTTTCCTGATGTATTGAGGTGCTCCTATGTTGGATGCATAAATATTTACAGTTGTTATATCTCCTTCTTGGATCGATCCCTTGATCATTATGTAGTGTCCTTCTTTGTCTCCTGTAATAGTCTTTATTTTCAAGACTATTTTGCCTGATATGAGAATTGATACTCCAGCTTCCTTTTGGTTTCCATTTGCATGGAATATCTTTTTCCATCCCGTCACTTTTAGTCTGTATGTGTCCCTAAGTCTGAAGTGGATCTCTTGTAGACAGCATATATATGGGTCTTGTTTTTGTATCCATTCAGCCAGTCTGTGTCTTTTGGTGGGAGCATTTAATCCATTTACATTTAAGGTAATTATCGATATGTATGTCCCTGTTCCCATTTTCTTAATTGTTTTGGGTTTGTTATTGTACGTCTTTTCTTTCTCTTGTGTTTCTGGCCTAGAGAAGTTCCTTTATCATTTGTTGTAAAGCTGGTTTGGTGGTGCTGAACTCTCTCAGCTTTTGCTTGTCTGCAAAGGTTTTAATTTCTCCATCAGATTTGTATGAGATCCTTGCTGGGGAGAGTAATCTTGGTTGTAGGTTTCTCTCCTTCATCACTTTAAATATGTCCTGCCAGTCCCTTCTGGCTTGCAGAGTTTCTGCTGAAAGATCAGCTGTTAACCTTAGGGGATTCCCTTGTGTGTTATTTTTCCCTTGCTGCTTTTAATATGTTTTCTTTGTATTTAATTTTTGACAGCTTGATTAATATGTGCCTTGACGTGTTTCTCCTTGGATTTATCCTGTATGGGACTCTCTGTGCTTCCTGGACTTGATTAACTATTTCTTTTCCCATACTAGGGAAGTTTTCAACTATAATCTCTTCAAATATTTTCTCAGTCCCTTTCTTTTTCTCTTCTTCTTCTGGAACCCCTATAATTCGAATGTTGGTGCATTTAATGTTGTCCCAGAGGTGTCTGAGACAGTCCTCAGTTCTTTTCATTCTTTTTTCTTTATTCTGCTCTGCAGTAGTTATTTCCACTATTTTATCTTCCAGGTCTCTTATCCATTCTTCTGCCTCAGTTATTCTGCTATTGATCCCTTCTAGAGTATTTTTAATTTCATTTATTGTGTTGTTCATCATTGCTTGTTTCCTCTTTAGTTCTTCTAGGTCCTTGTTAAATGTTTCTTGCATTTTCTCTATTCTACTTCCAAGATTCTGGATCATCTTTACTATCATTAGTCTGAATTCTTTTTCAGGTAGACTGCCTATTTCCTCTTCATGTGTTAGTTCTGGTGGGTTTTTATCTTGCTCTTTAATCTGCTGTGTGTTTCTCTGTCTTCTCATTTTGCTTATCTTACTGTGTTTGGGGTCTCCTTTTTGCAGGCTGCACGTTCGTAGTTCCCGTTGTTTTTGGTGTCTGTCCCCAGTGGCTAAAGTTGGTTCAGTGGGTTGTGTAGGCTTCCTGGTGTAGGGGACTAGTGCCTGTTTTCTGGTGGATGGGGCTGGATCTTGTCTTTCTGTTGGGTAGGTCCACGTCTGGTGGTGTGTTTTGAGGTGTCTGTGGCCTTATTATGATTTTAGGCAGCCTCTCTGCTAATGGGTGGGGTTGTTTTCCTGTCTTGCTAGTTGTTTGGCATAGGGTGTCCAGCACTGTAGCTTGCTGGTCGTTGAGTGAAGCTGGGTGTTGGTGTTGAGATGGAGATCTCTGGGAGATTTTTGCCATTTGATATTATGGAGCTGGGAGGTCTCTTGTGGACCAGTGTCCTGAAGTTGGCTCTCCCACCTCAGAGGCACAGCACTGACTCCTGGCTGCAGCACCAAGACCTTTTCATCCACACCTCTCAGAATAAAAGGGAGAAAAAGAAGAAAGAAAGAAAGAAAGAAAGAAAGAAAGAAAGAAAGAAAGAAATGAAGGAAGGAAGGAAGAGGATAAATTAAAATAAAGTAAGATAAAATAAAATAAAGTTATTAAAATAAAAAATAATTATTAAGAAAAAAAATTTTTTTAAAGAAAACAAACAAACAAAAAAAACGGATGGATAGAACCCTAGGACAAATGGTGAAAGCAAAGCTATACAGACAAAATCTCACACAGGAGCATACACATACACACTGACAAAAAGAGGAAAGGGGAAAAAATAATAAATCTTGCTCTCAAAGTCCACCTCCTCAATTTGGGTTGATTCGCTGTCTCTTCAGGTATTCCACAGATGCAGGGTGCATCAAGGTGATTGTGGAGAGTTAATCCGCTTCTCCTGAGGCTACTGGGAGAGCTTTCCCTTCCTCCTCTTTGTTTGCACAGCTCCCGGGGTTCAGCTTTGGATCTGGCCCCGCCTCTGCATGTAGGTCACAGGAGGACATCTGTTCTTCGCTCAGACAGGACGGGGTAAAAGGAGCCGCTGATTCGGGGGCTCTGGCTCACTCAGGCCAGGGGGAGGGAGGGGTACGGAGTGCGGGGCGAGCCTGTGGCGGCAGAGGCTGGTGTGACGTTGCACCAGCCTGAGTCACACCATGCGTTCTCCCGGGGAAGTTGTCCCTGGATGCCGGGACCCTGGCAGTGGCGGGCTGCACAGGCTCCCCGGAAGTGGGTGTGGATAGTGACCTGTGCTCGCACACAGGCTTCTTGGTGGCGGCAGCAGCAGCCTTAGCGTCTCATGCCCGTCTCTGGGGTCCGCGCTTTTAGTCGCGGCTCGTGCCTGTCTCTGGAGCTCCTTTAAGTAGCCTTCTTAATCCCATCTCCTCGCGCACCAGGAAACAAAGAGGGAAGAAAACGTCTCTTGCCTCTTTGGCAGCTCCAGACCTTTTCCCGGACTCCCTCCCGGCTAGCCGTGGTGCACTAAGCCCTTCAGGCTGTGTTCACACAGCCAACCCCAGTCCTCTCCCTGGGATCTAAGCTCCGAAGCCCGAGCCTCAGCTCCCAGCCCCGCCCACCCCGGCGGGTGAGCAGACAAGCCTCTCGGGCTGGTGAGTGCCAGTTGGCACCGATCCTCTGTGCGGGAATCTCCCCACTTTGCCCTCCGCACCCCTGTTGCTGTGCTCTCCTCCATGGCTCCGAAGCTTCCCCCTCCGCCACCCGCAGTCTCCGCCCGCGAAGGGGCTTCCTAGTGTGTGGAAACCTTTCCTCCTTCACAGCTCCCTCCCACTGGTGCAGGTCCCGTCTGTATTCTTTTGTCTGTTTATTCTTTTTTCTTTTGCCCTACCCAGGTACGTGGGGAGTTTCTTGCCTTTGTGGAGGTCTGAGATCTGCTAGCGTTCAGTAGGTGTTCTGTAGGAGTTGTTCCATATGTTGATGTATTTCTGGTGTATCTGTGAGGAGGAAGGTGATCTCTGCATCTTACTCTTCCGCCATCTTCCCCCTCCTATCTCTAGAGGGCATTTTTAAACTTTCCCACACCACTGAATTCCCGTTCACCTCTTTAAGGCTATTCAGGATTAAGAGCATCAACAAGCTCTTGGATTAATACAGCTGTACTAAAACTGTACCCCATACACAAGGGGACACGCCCATTTTGGTAAAGGTGGGACTGAACGTTCAATCCTTTTATATGATGTGAGAAATCCTCTTAGTACAAGTCATTTATTAATAACAAAGGTACAAGGCATTACAGACTCACTGCCTCAAAGACAGCAAAAGGCTAAATTACAGAGAAGGCACGAGCTTAATATCAGAATTACTAAATCCCTGAATGACATGAATTACAGAATATGACCACCTCAGGATCCATCAGGCTTTTAACCAGAATCCGATCATATCCAGGCACAAGTTTTTTGACACTGTATCAAATCAGTAACAAGACTTTCAAATCCTACAAGTACACTTTAAAGCATTCATTGTTTATTAATTCAGGGAATAAGGCCACCATACTGTAAGTTACAGTTATGTAAACAAATTTGGAATTAGTCTTATAATGTTGAGTGAAGATTGTCCAAGGCTTCAGATGAAGTTCTGGTAATCAATGTTCCTTTTAGGCAATGCAAGTGCCCCTCTGATAAGACCAAAATGGCATGGTGGGCTTAGATCACCAAGAACTGTTTGTTAGCAGACAAACAGGAAAAGGTGTTCAATTTCTTGAAGGCAAGTCAACTTCCCTATCCTCAAGGTTTAAACTTGATGGTATATAGCTCCTTTGGCATTGAGGAAAGGAAGGAATTTAGCAAACAATTTGGAGACTTGATATGGTGTTCAGTCTCATCTATGTATGCCCAGGAGGATTCATAAACTACCAGCTTCATTTAGTATTTATTGCCAGGACCCCAGCAACTATTGTCTTATTGCCAGGGGTTCAGCAAGTGGTTTTTTCATTTGTTTTGCCAGGACTTCAGAAACTATTTTTTCCCATCAAATCACTGAGTATGCTCATCAGAAGAATAATTGTGTGTGCCTGTTTTGATCATAATAAGTATACGAAGGAAAAGCATACATGAATATAAGAAACAAAAAATGCAATGAAACCTCTTTACAAAACATAAACAACTGAAACATACAACAGCACCAAAAGTGTTTCTCCATCAGTTTGCAGCCTCCCTCCCCAGAGTTTCTGAATCAGTGGGTCCATGGTGGAATCAAGAAATTGCACTTCTCATGAGTCCTTCCATGTTCCTTATGGTACTGGTTTGAGGACCACACTTAAAGTCCACAGCATTAGAATGTGGAAAGCACAGTTCTGGTCTAGTAGGAGAGATGAATTTTTATCAGCTGGAACTGTGGGGTTGAGGTTTTTGTATCAGGGTTAGAACAGAGATTTATTTCTAAGTAAGTGTTTCTGCTTAATTTTGGTTGTAGATGCTAACTGCCTCTTCATGTTTAGCTAGAGTTCAAAGTTTTCCTTCCATGGAGGAAGTGATAGTCAAAGATGTTAAGGAGATGTATGTGAGCCGGAGGCTACTTCTTTTACTACTTCTGGGTCTACTTTGACTACTGCTTCCTCTGTGCTATGAGGCTGGGAGCTCTCTTCCCTTTCCAACAGCTCTTCAAAGATCTCATTGTGCATGTAAAAGAAGATGTACCCGGTTTGAAGCCTAGTCTCCTGCACTGGGGCCTCTTGGATACTTAATACGTCTAGATCACTGTAACAGAACCACATTTGCCTCTCAAAGTTGTAGAAATCACTGATATAGTGTCCTGTGCTAGGCGTCTTTCCAATATGGCTGATAACACCAATGAGCTGATAGTCATGACTATCTCTCATCTCGGCTTCTCTTTTTGGTTTCCTGGCTGAAGATTTTGTCTTCTTCACACCTGAGGAGCCCTTCTTTCCAGGATCTTTATTGGAACCCAAGGCACCTTGGGACTTCACCTTGGTTCCCTGGAAATTTAATTGCGTAGGTCTGCATTTATCTCTGTGCCACTGGGCATCAGGGCCTGAAAGGCTCCGCATCAATAGAAGACCAAGGTCTTGTTCACAGAGTCTTATCCCTCCACACTGCTGGGTCTCTTCAGGCACTTGGTAAGATTCTTCTGAAATTCTGGGTTTTTTACCTTTACAAAATTCTTCGGTGGTCTCAGGCATGCTCTCAAAATCTGCAGATATCTTGGTTCTCTTGTATTTATTTCCTTTTCGACTTTTAGCCACTTTGCGATATGTACCTGGGCTGCTGGTGGGTGTACCTTTCAGAGAAAGGGAGCTGTCTTCCAGACTCATCGTTAAGCCTACTGCTAATAGCTCTCTTGCAATGGCTGCTTCATTTCTTGAGTTTACCAATGTGGACTCTATTATATTTAGTTTAGAATCTTTTCCCAGGTCTTTTTGCTGCTGCTTGAAGCTTGAAGCTTTATGAAGAGTCTGGCATTTTTGTGGTTCAGACTCTTTTTCTGATCTAATGTGTGGAGCCAAAGAATCCTTGGATTCTGAGGTCTGCTTTGTTGAAGCTGTCGATGAACTGATGGCTTCAGAGTTCATCTTCTTAAAGATTTCTAAGACTTGGAAATCATGAAGAGGTGCATTCTTGCTTAAGGGAAGCGGTGGTTTGGTAGTTTCATTGCAATGGGAAGATAACTTTAAGTATTTGGAAATAATGACTTTTTGCTCATCCTTCCTTAAGGACCCAAACTCACTAAATTTATAGCGTTTCAGATGCACAATAAGGACCCTGGGTAGCCTACTGAATTTATGCACTGCAACAGAACTCCTGTGCTTACACGTCCCACATTTATACTCAAGCTCTTCTGCTTCAAAGAAATGATCAAAACTAGATTGAATAGACAAGGGATGTGCTTTTGCTCTCTGGGGAAGACTGACAGAAAGTGAATTGTTTGCCTCTGCCTTAAGGACAATTTGCCCACAGGCTTTGCAACTAGTTGAGCGCAGCAACTCGAAATCAAAATTACTGGCGACAGGGCAAACAAGCACCTTGGTGTCAGCACTACCAGCAGAAACCTGCTGAGGTGAATTTCCTTCCTCAGATTCAATCTTAATCTTCCCAATTGTGTTTAATTTTCTCATGTTTTGTCTAATCTGATCTAAACAATGACCTAAAAACTCATACGCATCATTCTGCGCGTTGTCAGAGAATATCTCTGCAACTGCTGAAATGACGTTTTTAAAATTCCCAAGTAACTTCTTCTTGATTTTTATGTTATAAATATCTTTCAAAACAAGCAGCTGCACCAAGCGTATGCTAAAGGAATCAAGGGGAGTTTCACCCTGTGAGAAGGTCTGATTGAGTAAATCATTAGCAAATGATGGAATCAAAAATAAGGACTGTAAAACTGCATTCATGTAACAGGTGTTTCCCAAGTTGGGGAAGCCTTGACATAGTTTCTCTGGGTAAAAGTCAAAGATCATCTTGAGTCTGCCCCACTCTGGGTCATCCTCACCGTACTTCGACTCTGACAGGAATGCTAAATATGTTTTATCAGTCACTCTTTGGAGAAGATCACTGACATCTAGGTAAGGTTTTCCAGTAAAATCGATCTTGAATGAAGGTCCAAGTTCCAATTTCTTATTCTGTTTTAACCCTTTTAACATTAATTCTCTCTTTCTGCGGCTTACATATCTCAAGGGGTTCATCTTTGATACCGTTCCTCTCGAAGAGGTATCCTCTTGCAGGAAATTCTTATTCATCTCTGAGCCAGATGATGGCCTCCTCTTCCCATATTCATTTTCTAATAACTCTTCCCAGGTAAATGTTGACAATTCTGATGCACAGAAAGGCATCTCCTTATCATCAGGTGTTTCTGTTTCATTTCTTTCTTTCTCAAATGACTGACTACTTGACATCTTACGTATTTTGTGAGATGCAGTTTTGCCACCTGCCTTCTGTGTTGTTGTACTGGCAAAGATACTCTCATCCCTATCAGGTCTTACGGGTGGTTGAGGATGGACTCTATCCAGGAACTTCTTCAAATTTTCGGCATCTCTGGAGGATAATTTTTCAATAATCAATAAGTCATTAGTCTGTAAACTTAAATACAGATTATTTTGGTCTTCTCCAGAGGGTCTAAGGACGATGTCTTCAATATTATTACTTAGCTGAAAAGTTATGTATGATCCAGTACTGAAATAGATAATCAATATAACATTCCTCTCTCTTTCCACTATTTCAATGTATGCTTCTCTCGCATCGGATATCATAGTTTTCTGGCTGCACATTTGGACAAAACCACGTACCATTACAGCAGCCATGATTTCTTTACAAATAAAATTCACTTATCCTGAATTATCGACAATCTTAAAGTTTCAATTTGTTGGCCAATTCGCCTCCGGAGACAACACCAAAGAAATAGTTCTTTAGTTCTCTATGTAGAATGATCTTAGTGATAAAACCAATATGCTTCGAGAACTGTCCACGGTTGAATGAAGGCAGAGTCTTGATTCCCGAAGCAAGACCGCTACTGTAAAGAAAATCAAGAAAAATTATTTAAGCTATCAGAGAAATGCCTGGATAGAACTCAAACTCTACTCCCATACACTAAATCTTCTTTCCACTGCAATACTAGACTCCATTCTGATTAATTTCCACACTTCAACTGAAATCATTAAACACTTGGAAGACTTTCAGTACACAGCTGAAGAGCACAATGAACAGTGTCTCAAGTGTATATATATATATATATATATATATATATATATATATAATATACTAATCCTCCTGTCATAGAATGACCCCACGAGGCAAGCACAATAAGTGAATAAGAAAGTGAGAGGTCCTATGCAGCCCTCAACCCGATAACAGATGGAGAGTTCAATCTACCTCCTTCCAAATCCTGTTATGTTCCTTTCTTTCATGTGGCACCAGGGTAATAAGTCCACACATTCTGCCCCATGTGGGGTGAGGGCCTAACTACCACTGCTTAAAGCAGGTATCGAAGAATTGGCTAACTCCAGCTCTGGCCACAGGGTCCACATAACCTGAGCTAGCTCCCTGTACTCAAAGCCAGCCGGGAAGGATCAGGTGTACTTAATCACTCAAAATTTAAAATTTCTGAATAACTCTGTAGTGAACCAATCTGAGTTAATGAATAGCTTAACACTTAGCACTACAAATGTTTATGTGAGAAAGCATATGTCCAAGAATTGATTGGAAGTTTTTTCTCCTGCATAGTTAAATATTCTTCCTGAATCTTGTCTATGTTATTAACTTGCTCAGCAAACCCTGTCTTTATGAATAATACTAAATGAAACTTCTGCTCAATCCCTATCCAAATTATCAAAACCTCAAAACTGGTGGAGCATACATTAATGAGATTTTTGTTTTATCAAGTATTTTATCTGTCAACCTACGTTCAGTAAAGTAGGGATTGCACCCATCCACATAAAAAAAGTGCATATACGTCCAAGTGAGAGAATGATCATATTTATCATAGTGGAAACGAGGCCCTAAAAACTTTCAAGCACCACAGCAAACTCGAGTGTCTGGATTATTTATAGTTCACTCTCCTACTATAGATGCTATGTAAGAGTTTATTTCCTCTCCACAAAAAAAGTCTTAATTGCTCCTATTTCAACCACTTGAGAGAACCTATACAACCCCAGAACAACTTCCAGTCTGCATTTAAAAATTCTGTGATCCCAGCTGATCTGTATTTATCAAAAATTGTTGTCCATTCTTTCTAATGATAGCTGAAATAATCTAGACCCTCATGGCATTTCCACTCTCTGCTTTCAAAAACACAGTTAAGAGACAAGTGTTTCCAAAACAATGGCCCTATTTGTTATACCTTCTTCCCAGTTCAACCTGCTTACATTTCATTCCAGAATTAAGGAGACTTCTTTGAACCCACTGATCATATGGGCAGTGAAGATTAAGAACCATATTGCTGATGCACAGTTGAGCAGTCTAACCACTGCTCACTTCCTGGCACATTTTAAGCTTAAATCCCCTTTCTTGATTCTGCCTCATCACTCAAAGGCTTTTAGGGCTTCCTTTGATTGTTAGCTTTTTGTGAAGATTTTAAACTAAAATGTATCTGTTCTCTCAAACTCCACTGGAGAGAACTTTGTGACTATTCTATGTAGCCTACACCAGATTCTAAAACATATGGATGACGACTGCATTCAAAAGTTATGAAAGCCAAGGTACTTTTCTCTCATTTTACCCACAAACTCAGTCCAGTAAGTTTGATTGATCACCTACTAGCACAACACACTGGGCTAGCTGCTGATCTCAAAGTATAGCCAGAAACTCATAAAGTTGCACTACTCGTATCAGATTTGGAGGCATGACCTATGGTGTCAAGAAGCTGGCCATAAAGTAAAAATACTCCTGGTAGAAATGTCTGCTTTGTTGTTAATTTACTAATTCACTTTACAATGATCTTCTTGGTCACTGAGTATTTGCTGAGCATCTGCCCTATGCTGATTATGATTTCCTGAGTGTCTGCTCCGTGCCAGGTATTGTGGTCAGTGCTCTCAGGGACAAAAGGATGTAAGCACTCACTGTACCGAAACAATTTAGACTCTAAATGTCACTGTGTAAACACCACAATTGAAAAGGGCCTTGCTTCCAGTGGGAGAATCTGGGAAAATATCCTTTCACTGCCATTTTCTGGAGCTTGACACATACTCAGGGTGGGAGCAGTGTTTTGTAAAAGAGAGGGTCTCCTGGACTGAGATTTCTCAAGCCGTACCCACAGTTCTGCAAAATGATGAGGCTTAACCTCATCTTTTGCAGGGAAAACAAGAAATTGGCCCTTGGAAAGCATGCCTACAAACTTGAGAACCCAGAAACCCAGGTTATTAATTCTTTAGTAAGATAATTTAATGAGTACTTGTGAGCCTTTTATTTACCCTCTGGATCCTATATTTCCACCATTCATGCTTTCATTATTTCAATTAGAAAAACCTGAAAACCAATGAGAATACACCTTTCAAATTTGAATATGCATTTCTCATTCCCAAAGCATTCATTACAAAAGGAGAAAATCTGGAGGTAGTTACAGCCTGAAGGCAGGTGAATAAACCCAGAAGGCCCTTTAGGCTCAATGACTATGAGAAAGTAACATCTCTATGTCAGATCTCTTCCACTGACATCTGATTACAGCTGTAATTACCTATATAAACTCAAGTATGTGTTTATTTCCCTGAATAGGTGGGGGTGAAGGTATAGAAGGTGATTTGGTACAAGTGATGAGCTTTAATTATCATGTTATTTTACAGCTTCTTAAGTTTGAAAACATTTGAAGTGAGAGAACAAAGATAAACCTAGCATATGGTGAGAAATCCTGCTCAGTTATTCAAGCAAGCCTCACTGGATAGAAATGATGAAGGACCCATGAGGTGATATGCTAGCCGCTGTATGCACTAAGTAGAAAAGACGGGGCCAGATAATTACCATAGAGGTTTCCAATAATTTCTGGGTATCTCCACAAAGGCCAGGCAAGAGCTCTGAAAAACCCAACAACTTCAACTCACACTTATTTTAAACTAAACATAGTTTAGTGACCTTGGATAAGCCAAATATGCTATCGGGGCCATTAAACTAACTGGAAAACGATCATCTAAGCTTCTTTTGAGGACTCCATGCTATGAGACTATGATTCTAGGTAGAATATACTTAATAAGCACACTGAATTTCCCAAGACAGAGCAAAATGAAAGATATTTTCCCCACCAATTAGATGACATGTATTGAATCTGGGCTTGGAAACTATGGTTACCATACAAAAAATATTGTTATGAATATGCTGGTTTTGGCAAATGGGAAGAGGGGATTCTCAAAACCCAACAAGCATTCATTATCCATTCATTCTTGAAACAAATTTGTATGGCATACTAGCAAGCATTGTATTAAGCACTAGCTATAGAAGAATAAAAAGAATTTTTTAAAATCCCAAGCTTTCATAAAACTTTCATTCTAGCAGGGGGATAATAATATACAAACATAAAATATATAGAATACCAGATGGTGGTAACTGCCAAAGAAAACATCAAGTTAAGGGAACAGGGTGTGCCAGTGCTGACGGGGATGTGCTTGCTGCCTTACATAGAGTGGCCTGGGAAGGCCTGACTGATAAGGATGTCTTGAAGGAAGTGAGGAAGCAAACACTTAGATGCAGGGTGCTCCAGGCAGGAGGAAGAATAAATAACAAGGCCCTCAGGTGGGAGTGTGCTTGACACGTTAGAAACAGAAAGCAGACCAGCTTGGCTGGAAAACAGTGAAGAAATTTCAAGAGAAAGAAGAGAAAGAAGGTGTGGACGTTTTGTAAACCAACCAACCAGGAGAGTGAATGGACTAGTAACCTTGCTGAACAGCACAAAGGGTCCACTTAAGGCTAGTGGCCATGAATTTACAGCGAAACCAATCAGCATGCTTGTCTTCTTCTCCAGCTATACTCAGCTGCCCAGCTGCCATGGTGCAGATGTGTAATAGGCAGAGCCTTGAATTTAACTTTGCTGAAGATTTTGCCATTCATAAATAGCCAAGTAAGAGGGAAAAGGGAGGTGAAGGTGTCAGAAGGGAGTGATTATAAATATAGACCAGAAAGGGTGAAATGGGGGTGGAGAACAGAAACACAGAAAGGCCTAAATCTCAGGAAATACGGGGGGGGGGGGGTAGAAGCATCAGGGGACCCGGGGTTCAGCTCCCATTTCTGTAGCTGTACTTCTGCCCCCTGCTTCTAAGCAGCTGTCGACAGCTTGTAGGCTTCCTTCTCCTAATCTCCTCCCACCTTCTTTTTGGTTCTTCTGTTCATTCTCCCCCGGCCCCAAAGCTGGAAGTAACTAATGGGAATGGGGCTGGAGAGATGAATGTTAAAGAGTATGTGGACAGGGTTAGAGGCAGGCATGATCAGAGGGGGGAGGGGAAGGGGGAGGGGAAAACCATCCCCTCTCTTTTTTCACCCTCCCAAGTCTGGGTTAAAGGTCAACACATCAAGAGACGCGTTGCCTCTAAGGCATTAGCAATTAAATCCTGTCATTATGTTTGGCCCCAGCTTCTGTGTGCATGGCTTTTCAAAATGATTGGATCAGGGCAGATTCTGCTTCTTTCTCTGTTTAAAGGTGCATTTCTGCACTCAGCAAATGTCCGAGTCATTGTATAGCAGAGAAATACCATTACTTTGCCTCTTGACATGCACTGCACATAAATCTCTCCATAGGAGGCCTGGACCAAAATGGGAAGAAATCTCTAGACTAGCAAATTGTTCCCATGAACTAGTCAAGCTTTGAACCTTTTCTCAGAGACAGAGTTGGCGGAGCTTTTTTGTTGTTGTTGCTTTTCATTCTTTTAAAATGATTATGTTAGTATTATTAATGACATAGTTGATTAGGAAAACAGAATGCAGGTTATTTTCCAGAAGTTAAATATGATTTCATTAAGAAAGAAAGCTCTTTCATGAGAAAGTGCATACTTGTTACATTGAAACTATGATAAATGAGGCTTTCTGGAAATTAATTCCTTTACTCCTATTGTAACTCTCCTACTATTTTATAGCCCTTTCTGCTAAGTATCACATTCATTTCCTTATTTACTTAACTAACCAAAATATTTGTTGATAACGAGTCAACTATGGACATCGACTATGGACAAGATCCAAAGATGAAGTGATAAAGTCCTCCTGACCTCAGATAGGTTGTAAGACAAATACACCACAACATGGCAGCACGAGGAAAACCTATTAAGTCAAATTCAGTTAGTGTTACATAAGAGTCCATGTGTTTTTTGCCATCTCAGCTTCTTACAGCATTTCTTCTCTGCCTGAAGTTCCCAAATAATCTCCCAATTTTTGTCTTAGTTCTACTCTTCCTTTTAAGACCTAGTCCAAGTCTCACTTCATTCAGAATGATTGCCAGACCTGATTTTTCCTGCCTCAGAATTCACAAAGCATTCACTTTTTTAAGACTGTCACTTAGCCTACACTACCTTGCATTGCTGCTTCATATGAACCGACGACAAAGTTAATAGATGTTGGAGAACATGAGTTTGTTTTCAGTCAGTGTGGAGTGAAACTTTCTCTCCTAAGGGAAATCATAAAGTTGGAAAAGTAGGAGTCCTTTAAGGGTTGGGATCAAAGACTTCTAACTTTCCTTAAGAAAACAGTGTCCCAAGTTTTAAAATGAGGGCTGGCAGGGCAGGAAGGGGGTACAATTAAATGGGCTGGAACTGTTATTGGAACATCAAGCTGACTATGACATGAAGAGACCAGGTTAAATGAGACAGGAGACTGGACAGGTGAACACTACCATCTATCAAATTTCAAATGCACACACACTTTAATGAAGCAATTCTATTATGGCTTTGTCCTATAGATATAATTGCAAAACTGTGTAAATCTTTTAAACAATCAGTATATTTAACGTATATAATTTTTAAAATGACCTATAAAATGACTTTCCCTCTTCTTCTGCGATATCTGCAAAGGTGCAAAATCAGTAGAAAGAACCACATTATATAAGAATTGCTACACCTGTGAAGAATATCTATGGTTATCAAATGTTATTTGAAGTGAGGAAAGTCATTAATAGGGAGCGCTGTGGCATTTCCCCTACTCCCACATGGAAGTCAAGTGTGGGATAGGAACTAAGATTGTGGAATTGTTTCCAAAAGAGATGTGTGACTGCATCTCATATCCTGACTGCATACTTATTAAGCAGCCAGAATGTTTAAGTCCAAACTCATATGCTAGAGTATGAGAGACTTGGGAAAACTTGACATGTTTACTCTGGAGGTGGAACGGCAAAGAAACCAGTGCCTGACTCAAGCTGAGAAGTCAGGATACAGAATGAAGTGGACCCTATGACGGGGCAAGAGGAGGCCGCAGTGAAAGCAAGTTCCACTTGCTCTATTTGGACAAGAAACTGTACAAGATTCGATGTATTAAGTGGCAGATAACTGGACTACAACCTCATGAGGAAAATCATCCCAAACAAACTGCCAGAAAAAGGTGATCCTCCAGGAAAGATTCTCTTGGATACACTGCAGGAAAGTAGGAAATGAGGGGAGAAATCACAAAAGATTAGCTGGGTTCCCTAGTTCTTTCCTGTACAACAAATAGCAAAGTCCCATCCCCAAAAAGCTTTGAGGAAATACTTTTAGGATACTTAGTGGAGTGGATTCTGCTGATGTGGATCAAGCAGGATGTTTTTGGCCTCACATGACACAAGGGGGAGCTATAGCATTTTTCTTTCCAAGGTAAGGAGGGCAGCAATTCAACACATCTTCAGCTTAGTTAAGGATACACATGACACAGTCAGGCCTAGTAAGAGCTCTGAGGGAAATTTACAAAGCCTTTTTGGGGAAAACGAACTCAAAAATGTATTAAATGCCACAAGTGCTGGAATTAAAATCCTTTATAATACCTTCAAAACACCAATTTGTCTTATCTGAAGGATCAGTTCCCTGAACAGGAGAAATGCAGTTGCCTTCATTTGTTCATTGCTTTATTTTAACTTGTCTGGAAATATCCTTAGGAATGAATTCCCAAAAGCTAAATCATACCTCTAACCCCTAAAAAACTGATTCTCATTCATCTCCCTACTTAAGCGGTCCCTCATTCTGCATACCAGCTTTTTTTCCTCTTTGCTGCCATTAACAAAAGCGTGTGTGTGTGTGTGTGTGTGTGTGTGTGTATGAGAGAGACAGAGAACTCTTCAAAAAAATCAAAGTCAGTGCTCCCGCTTCCAGGGTCTCTAACCTATTGTTTGAAAAAACAGAGCTCTGCTCTCAGCTCAGTCATCCTGGAAGGAAAAGGAACTCACAAAGCTCAAATGAGAAAATGAGCAGCTTCTCTGGACTTGCATCCTTGAACAGCATCCCTAGAGTCCAACAAACCACCTCATTCCTTCTTTCCCTACTGATACTTCAGTGATGTTTATGTGGTGCTAACGGAGGACATCCTCAAAGTAAAGAAGCTCTGCCCCAAAATATGAGTTCATTTATAAAAAAGCACAGACAAGAAAACCTGCCACCTTGCTTCAGAGGGCCTAGAAACCTTCAAAATGTGTAACTGAATCACTATGCTGTACACCTGAAACTAACACAACATTGTAAATCAACTCTACTCCAATTAAAAAGCGGGGGGCAGGGGGTGCTGAACTTCACCCAATGACTCTGCTTTCATTTTCCATCCACAGGACTATGACAAAATGGGTAAGTCTTTACTTGCCCTGAATGAACCCTTAAAGAAAAAGGAAGACATGACTAGCCAAGCAGTAGTATAGCCTTTAGCATGAAACTCTAGGTTACCACTCAAACATTCTAAACTCATAACCAACAATCAAGGCGTACATAGCTCAAATGTTACCTCCCTCGTGAATTTGTCCATCATTCTCCCAACCTAGTGGTATTCCTCTTCCCTAAACTCTTGCTTCTTATCTCTGTGAACTTTAAAATACATAAGCACCTGATGGCAGGTAGGGCACGTGTACTCCCCCAGTACATAGGTGCTGAGAACCAAAAGCATGTACCCCATATAGCTTACTATCTACATTACCATGAGTCTACTATTCCACTATTTTCATCAGTATGACCTTACTATTCAAAAAGACTTTGCCCAGGAAGATACAAGTTGCAAACAGCTTTACTGTTCATTCCACAACTCTTCAATAGAAAGCACTGACTGACAGTTTATAGCCTTAGACTTTTTGAACCTCTTGCCTCCAAAGCCCTGTTGTGCCGTGCCCACCTATTCTAAACCATTGTATCATGATTTTTACCCAATCATAATCGAGCTCCCCTACAGTTAGGACAGACTTCAACGTCTCAATATCCCAGCCTTTCCTTTCCTAACCTAAAACACCATTAGACCCTGTCAGTATGGCTTTCTCCCTTACAGTGGTAAGCAATAAACTCAGCTAGCTTTTTCTTGGCAACAGGTTGTTTCAGTGATATTTTGGGGAGTCAGATTTCAACATGCCCAGTTGATAAATGTCGAATCAAGTAATTAATTCACAGGGTGAAATGATGGGTTGGTTTGGATTTGGCTAGTATAGGGTAACTGTACTGTAAAAAGAGTTCTTACTTTGGGGTTGACTTTGAAACCATTGAAACAGATTTGGATTTGACTGTTTTAATATCCTTATTTTCATAATTACACCTTTATGGGTTTTACTTTTCCATGCCTTTTACTGGACATGTGAGAGTACATATGATAGAGCCCACATACTCTAGAGCAATGCTACAGTGACAGAGCTGCTTTCTTTTCCTTACAGCCGACTTGCTTCTGCTCGACAAGCAGAACACCTTTGGAACTTGGGGAAGCACCTCTGCTAACTTCTCAGAGGAGCTGCTGGATAACTGCAGGCTTCTGCTGGATGTGCCACTCACTATATAGGTGTGGAGACTCAAAGAAGGAAATAAAAATAGATTTATGACAGCAGGTTGATCAATAACACATTGATTTACTCAGTGCCTCCTGAGGAAGGTCAGAATTCATTAGAATTCCCTTGGGAACTTGCAATTTTCTCATAGAAAGAGACCATGAGTTGTACTGGGCATTTTGTACTGCAGTAGTTTTCAGCAATTTCCAGTGCATTTTTTCATTTGTGCTGACAGGGTGACATATTTAATGATTTCCAGACTCTGAGGGGCAGGGATATTTCCCATACAGTATCATAACATTTGTACCACAAAACCTTCTCCAAACTCCCCATTTCCAAATGAGGAAAATAAGTCTGTGGGTAAATGACTTGCTCAAGAGCACAAATTCCATTATATTCTTTAAATATCAGTGTACATGCTGTCAAAGCACACAACCTCATAGCTAAGACCTGAACTCAGATTCTCCACGGATTACCTGTGTGGCATTTTCCCAAGACACAGTAAGGATTTCCATTTACATCTTCTGGATATGTGAAAACAAAGAAAGTACATATCTAGAAGTAATCAATATCTTCCCAACCTTATGCTGGTTACTTACTTCCCTACTGAAGGCTTGAAAAACATGCCCAGAGACTGAATGAACCCGGGGAATGAGTTATGTGAAAAGTTGGATTTCTTTGGTATGAAAACAATGAGGCTGATGTTCAAGAATACTGGACATGTCCTAACTCATGCGATAGGGTGGGCTACTGCCAAGTATTTGATTTTCGGTGTTATGGTTTTTTCATTATAAAAAGGGGCTTAGAAATGAAGGCCTGCTACCAGAGGGGGATGTTTACTCTTCCTGAGATGCTAACTTTCACCCCTGGCTATAGCTGCAATGTGATTAATGGTGGATAATTGAGGCAGCACAAACCAACTTAATTTATATTAAGAAATAAAGAATGACAGCAATAAACCAGATAATGTGTTCATATACTTTTAGATAAATAATAAAATACTCAGTTTAATATTTTCCATTGACTATGTGTGGAATAGCCCAGTTAAATAAATAATGACAAAAAAAAAGAAATTCAAATACATGGCCACTCTTATTTCTTTCTTTCTTTTTAAAAAAATAATTTATTTATTTTTGGCTGAGTTGGGTCTTCGTTGCTGCACACGGGCTTTCTCTAGTTGCGGCGAGTGAGGGCTACTCTTCATTGCAGTGCGTGAGCTTCTCATTGCAGTGGCTTCTCTTGTTGCGGAGCATGGGCTCTAGGTGCGTGGGCCTCAGTAGGTGTGGCACGCGGGCTCAGTAGTTGTGGCTTACGGGCTCTAGAGCGCAGGCTCAGTAGTTGTGGCGCACGGGCTTAGTTACTCCGTGGCATGTGGGATCTTCCCGGACCAGGGCTCGAACCCGTGTCCCCTGCATTGGCAGGCGGATTCTTAACCACTGCGCCACCAGGGATGCCCTCTTATTTCTTAATTATTTCTAATATTCCCTATTTTTCTAATTAATGCCTTTTCTTTTGTTCCCCTCTATCACCCATGGCTATTTACACATGCTTTAAATCAGATGCTTCCATTTATATCTAGCTATTACAAAGAATCTAGCTGATAGTAGCCTACCTTCTCTTTATTACTCTTACAACATCTTAGCTTCTGTACTTTTCTCTTCCATCCTAGCCCTTCTCTAGGCTGAGGATCTAACAAGTTTTTTAAAGGGTATGCCTCTAGCTACTCCTCGTTCATTTATTTAAGCCTCAGAAACATGAGATTTTACCATCTGGTTTCTTAAAGGGGCAATGCATTTTAGCCATCACAGAAAGTAAAACAGAATTAAAGCTAAAACGGATTTCTTCAACGTCACCGCAATTCTCACCTACTCTCAACCGACTTCCTTATAGTCATTTAGGCCCTTGCTATACTGAAATGTTAAGTGGCTCCATGAATGATGAATGAAAACACTGCAGAGTACCCATGTCAGCATTTTCAACCACTCATATACACACTAGAGCACAGAAGGACAACAAAATATAGGTATAATTTCTTGAAAACGCGAAGCAATATTAAGCAGAATGACAGAAATGTACAGAAAGCCGTGCTGTCTACTTAAAAGAATACTGATCTGAACATCAGGAGACCAGGTGTCTGGTCTCTGCTTCGCTACGAACCAACTCTGAGAACTGGGAACTAACTATCCCTTCACTGACCCTATTTCATCTAGTACAGCACTAGGCAACAGAACTTTCTGCGGAGGTAGAGATGTACTATATCTGTCCTGTCTAGTATGGCAGCCACCAGCCACATGTGGCTATTGAACATTTGAATGTGGCTAATAATACTGAGGTCCTGAAATTTTAATTGTACTTAAGCTGAAATAGCTACAGGCAGCTATTAGCTACCATATGGGACAGCACAGATAAGGTGACTGTAGGCATAGCTTAATACCTTGCCAGTTCTGGAAATTCTATCATGATATTTACTTCCATGTGGCTTTCTAATCCGCCTTCCAGACTGTTGAGGACATTTGACACAGTTGTCAATAGACAGTAGCAGGCGTCTACTGAGTTTGTGTACCTGATAAAAAAGAGAGATGCCTGGAAAGACCTATTTTGCCATTCAACATTCACACTTTCCCTTTTTACCAACTGAATACAAATTTGACAGCTAGAATAAGGAAGGCTTCCTATCTCATGAAACAACAGTATGAAGATGAAAGCTGCAGTAGAAGCCTTGTTAGTTCCAGGAGACAACAAGTATGAAGATGAAATACAACCAGAAATGAAGAGTGAAAATATTTCTTAAGAACATGGTTCCTTGAAGATGCCATTGAGCCACTCAATAACCATCGTATTTATTTAAGCTACTGTAGATCTGTTTTGTTACTTGCAGTTAAAAGCCCTGGACATGGAATACCGTGAGGCTTATGTCCAAAGGTTGGGAAAGGAAAAGTCGTGTTAGATTAATTGATTTGGAAAGCTAACAAGTTCAGGATGGCAGAGTAATATGAAAGACTGTAAGAGCATCGATCCTTAATGATCCGGAGCTATTACACAAGGCGTGAATTTATTACCAACACACTTTCTGTGATGTGACCCTGTAGTTGGGATTACATGCAGTCAAACGTTTTGTTACATGCAGTCAAACATGCCTAAATGACACTGAGTTTTAATCATTAATTCCATATTCACGTTGAAAAGAAGCCTTAAATAGAAATTTTGACAATCCAAGATATAGCTATGTGAAAAATAATTAAAATAATTATATTCCTACTTATTTAAGACGGTAGAATTAGTTCCAGTGAACGGTTTCCTGACACTCTGTTTAAGTCTCTATTCCACATTCATGTTCACTTGTAGTATGAAATAGATGGGATTTTGGCAGTCAATAGCGGAGTGGTAAAATATAGAGAGCTGAAATTGTAGAAATGAGTGTTCCACATTAACAAGCATAAGGCAGTGGGAAAACATGAAGCAAGAACAATTAATAGCCCCTTTGGATGGAGAGCTTGGTGCTAAGAGTCACTAGGATATGGAATTTAGGGACTCCAAGGTGTGGTCCCCGAGATGGAGAATGAAAAAATGATTTATGACAGTGGGGTCTGAGTTCAAGAGAGACTGAAGTAGACAATTGGTTATCCATTTGAGGAGCTAAGACAGCACACCTGGGTGGGAATGGCATCTGATGCCATATCTGTGACCAACTGAACACAGTGGGTCCAAATGTTTACAAGGCTTCAGAATTACTTGACTTTTTTTTCTTTTAAGAAACCAGTTTCTTTTTTTATTTGAATTTTTTAAAATTTATTTTTGGATGTGTTGAGTCTTCGTTGCTGTGTGCGGGTTTTCTCTAGTTGCGGTGAGCAGGGGCCACTCTTCGTTGCGGTGCTCCGGCCTCTCATTGCAGTGGCTTCTCTTGTTGAGAGCACGGGCTCCAGGTGCATGGGCCCAGTAGCTGTGGCTCGCAGGCTCTAGAGCACAGGCTCAGTAGTTGTGGAGCATGGGCCCAGTTGCCCCACAGCACGTGGGATCTTCCCGGACCAGGGCTCAAACCCGTGTTCCCTGCGTTGGCAGGCAGATTCTCAACCACTATGCCACGAGGGAAGTCCCTTACTTGATTTTTAAATGCAGAAGAGGGAATGTGTCTGTGACTACCAAAAAGGTGAGAAATATGTAAAATTTGATTTTTATTCCTGTTAAAGACTTCACAGAATGAATTTCACAATTGCAAAAAGAAGCCCCTCCACAGATATCCCTGGAAACATCAGCGTGATTGTCTTTTTGTTATTTTCAGTTGGAGTGTGTTTGTGATTCCAGCCAGGAGGTTGTTTGTGCAAAGATTACTAGGAAAAGGAGGGAGATGGTTGTGTACATTTCAGTGAGGGTGAGTGCTTAGCAGACTAGAAATAGAATGTAGTGAACGGCTGTTGATTTTGTCAGATAGCCAGCAATCAGAGCATCACCTGCCCATCATGGTGACCCATGACCTCTGTCCACCAAGATTGGTGCAGGTGATGTACATGAGCCATGTGGGGACAATTGGATCCCACAGAGTCTAAATATATCTCTTCTTACAAGGTAGACAAGGGGGAGCACTGATAATTGTCTCCTCTTACCACATGGATAGGGCCTCTTTGTGTTAGGTAAGAGCCAAGACTTAGGGGACAAGGGAAAGCAGCACTGAGACATAGAATGAAAGTGAATACTAATACTATATGTGAAACTAAGGGCCACCATAGGATTTCTTAGTAACATGCCATCCCTTTCTTGCTTAAAAGCTACTTTGAATTGCTTTTCTTTCTGACTCCTTCATTGAAAGTGACTCCACTAATATACTATGTGTACATTACTTGGTTCAGGATATATGGTCACTATAAGAAGCCCATGCCATGGATATGTTAAGAAAGGAGGATATTAACCATGAATGTAGTATGAGCTCATGTCTTTATAAAAATATGCATAGAAAAAATGTAGAGCGCTAATATTTTCTACTACTGATAGAAAACAGATTTGTACTTGAGACAAGTAGAGAAACTAGGATTAATCTTTTAATGTGAAAATTCAGAAGCCAGGCCAATGCTCTTTTCTAGATGTAAGTAAATCCCACGTCCCTCTACATGCCAATGGGCCACAGAGCAGGAACCTCTCTGAGGCTGGTAAATGCCCAGACTTAAGAACTCTTGGTGCTGATGAGATATAAAAGATCCTTACCTTCACAGCAAAGTTTGTCAGATAAGGACATTCAGGTCAGAGAGGTTTTAAGTGTCTGAGCCAAGACTAGAACCCAAAGTTCCTACCTAAGTACTAACCTAAGTGCAGAGTCTCTTCCCTTCCAGTCTACTCATTATGTGCAAGGAAGGGGGACATGTTCTGGGAATGAGGAACAATACAAAGATCTAAAGTACAAGGAGTTGTGTTGGGTTGGAGGAGAGAGTTGGCGTAATGAGGATATTCATCATTTCAGTAACTAAACTCTCCTGGATAAACTCCAAGGACTTCTGCCTTATTCTGATTTCTGTTTTCTAGTGCACAGAGTTAAGAGTCCGTTCCAGGTGTTATGCTTCTGATACACGGGCAAGAGGTTAACAGCCTTCCAGAGACCTGAAAGAAGTGACTGAGTCCTCTAGACAGCACTGACTTCTTTAACTGTAGATGCGGCTGACCGGGTGGGAGTGTCATCGGTCTCACAACTCCACTTAATTTTTTCCACCTTCCTCTTTTCCACTCACTTTACATTTTCCCTCCTGAGTTTTAATGATGCGAACAGCACTGAGGGACCATCATCTTCCACACCTAAACTGAAAATGGATTCACATAACAGTTTTACAGCACTGAGCATTCAAGTCACAACTGCTGTCTGGTTTGCCTTGCTCTGTCTTAATGGCCAACAGAAAATACTCTCAGAGACCTGCATAGAAAAGCAGAGAACTTCTTAACATAATAATAGCATCTTAACAATTCACTGGAATGCATTATGGGCTTAGCTGGTTTTAAGACTCTGTTCTTTTCCAAGCTTCTGATGCACTTTTTTCTTCTCACTGCCGATAATGAACTCCATTCTCTTAATTTATCAGTCATTCAAAGTCTGAGTGACTTGAAAATTGAATACCATCCACTTGGATAAATTATTTGGTGTAATGCCTAATGATACAATGTAAATAATCATATCAAATCTTACCCTTGAAATCCTAGTCCCACATTCTATTAGCCCATTCAACCTAGCCCACAGAATAACTGGTGCTTAGGTACTGTCACTGAATTTCAATGTTGACAATAAAATTATGGGTGTTATTTATCAGATAAGGCATCTGTTACGGTCCTAGAAGACAATCACAGAGATGGCTGCTGCTTACATACAGATGGCTGAAACTCCAGTTTCAAAGATCTTCCTGAAGTATAGTAGCTAGTTAGGAAGCTCAGGTACTAATGACACCCTTAAAAGAATGCATTTGAAATTTGCAACAGACACATGCTCATGAATATTTGAAATGAAAAAAAAAAAGCCTGAGGTTTCAGTGATTGATTGCACAACAACGTCTGCATTTACTGAAAAGGCAGGGGGGTGGGTACGGGAAAAATATTGCCTTGACTGAGTTTTTAAGAGAAGTGATGTGTAGCAGTTGTTGAGGTTGGGGAGAAAGGATGTAATTAATTACACCCAGCACTAGTTTCTTGATTGAATGGAGGGTACACCAGCTCTCAGACCTTTGCCAGTGACAGATTGGAGCTGCACAGATGCAGTAATGGCCCTTGCAGCGGGAGTCATTGTATTAGGTGTCAAGCGATGTAAATCACAAGCAAAGAATGCAAATCCCCACTCACAGACCTAGATTAGAGTGAGCCACGGAGTTGAATTATTATGTGAAATGTCTTTCTGCTATTAAAACACAAAGAGACAAGCCAAATTGCCCTTTAAACAACTGTAGACACCAAACTTCCACACAGGGAATTTCTTTATCTGTGTTTTATACGTAGGCAATACTTTGGCTATTGTTCCCTCTGATTCTCTGTGGCTAAAGAAAGAAGAATGGAGGATGTCTTAGTCAGCTTGGGCTGCCATAACAAATACCATAGACTAGGTGGCTTAAAAAATAGAAATCTATTTTCTCATAGTTTTAGAAGCAGGGCTTGGCTTCCAGGGAGATCTCTGTTCCTGGCTTGCAGATGGCCACCTTGTCACTGTGGTCTCACTTAGCCTTTCCTCAGCGTGTGCACATGCAGAGAGAGAGATCTCTCTCTTTCTCTTCTTATAAGGCCACCAGTCCTATCTGATTAGGATACTACCTTTATGACTTTATTTAAACTTAATGACCTCCTAAAAGCCTTCTCTCTAAATACAGTCACCTTGAGGGTTAGGGCTCAACATATGAATTTTCAGAAGACACAATTCAGTCTACAGCAGAGGTGATGCTCTTTGGGGCTGAGAGCATGATTATTTTGTACCAATGAGACCTGTTCTCTCTTCTTGGGAGTAAGCCACAGGATCTAATAAGCAAAACAGAGTGTAATCAGGGTCCTGCAGCTGTCTATTAAGGACATTGTCCATGCAGAACAGAAATGAATAAGTACTCAGTGGTATTTGGTAGCCATTTTTAAAGATTATGACTTTCTTTTTCTAACTTACTTCACTTAGTACGACAATCTCTAGTTGCATCCATGTTGCTGCAAATGGCATTATTCCATTCTTTTTATGGCTGAGTAGTATTCCCTTGAGCATACGTACCACATCTTTATTCATCTGTCAATGGACCATTTAGGTTGTTTCCATGTTTTGGCTATTGTGAATAGTGCTGCTATGAACATAGGGGTGCGTGTATCTTTTTTTTTTTTTTTTTTGCAGTATGTGGGCCTCTCACTGTTGTGGCCTTTCCCGTAGAGGAGCACAGGCTCCGGACGCACAGGCTCAGCGGCCATGGCTCATGGGCCCAGCCGCTCCGCGGCTTGTGGGATCTGCCTGGACCGGGGCACGAACCTGTGTCCCCTGCATCGGCAGGCGGACTCTCAACAACTGTGCCACCAGGGAAGCCCCTGCATGTATCTTTTTGAATTATAGTTTTGTCCAGGTATATGCCCAGGAGTAGGACTGCTGGATCCTATGGTAATTCTATTTTCAGTTCTCTGAGGAACCTCCATTCGGTTTTCCTTAGTGGCTACACCAACTTACATTCCCACCAACAGTGAGGTAAGTTAGAAAGAGAAACACAAACACCATATGATATCACTTATATGTGGAATCTAAAATATGACACAAATGAACCTATCTATGAAACAGAAACAGAGTCACAGACATAGAGAACAGACTTGTCCCAAAGAAGAGAGGTGGTGGGGGAGGGAGAGGGATGGACTGGGAGCTTGGGGTTGGTAGGTGCAAACTATTATATTTAGAATGGATAAACAACAAGGTCCTACTGTATAGCACAGAGAACTATATCCAATCTCCTGGGATAAACTATAATGGAAAAGAATATTTTAAAAAGAATGTCTCTATGTGTATAACTGAGTCACTTTGCTGTACAGCAGATTGACACAGCATTGTAAATCAACTCTACTTCAAATTTTTTTTAAAAAAGATTATGACTTGAATGAATAGTAGAGTTCAGGTGCCATCAAACTGTGGACACTTGGGCTATTCTTCCCAAATATCTGAGCACTCCCATTTTCTACCTCTTCCCTCCCATAATCCCTTGCTAACAATAGGGAAGATGTGGTGTCAATTCTGTTAGGCCTTTTTTTCCTCCTGCCTGAACCTCATGACATTCCTCACCCTCACTCCTTTCTCACCCATATGAATTTATTTTCTGAAAACAGAGAGCTAGAGGTTCGCAGGAACAGCCAACTAAGGGATTTCTCTTTGTCAGGAGCTACACTAATAGCTCAGTGACTCAGAGGCAGAGATTTGGGACACATTTGAAATTGCATATAATCATATCCAAAAAACCCCACAAAACACTAATTCAAAAAGATACACTCACTCCAATGTTCACAGCAGCATTATTTACAATAGCCAAGATATAGAAGCAACCTAAATGTCCATCAATAGATGAATGAATAAAGAAAATGTGGTATATACACAATGGATACTACTCGGCCATTTAAAAAAATTAAATTTTGCCATTTGCAATAACATGGATGGACTTGGAGGGTATTATGCTTAGTGAAACAGGTCAGACAAAGACAAATACTGTATTATGTCACTTATATGTGGAATCTAAAAAAGAAAACAAACTAGTGAATATAACACAAAATAAAACAGACTCATAGAGAACATACTAGTGGTTACTAGTGGGGAGAGGGAAGGGTGGAGGGGCAAGATAGCAGTAGGGGATTAAGAGGTACAAACTACTATGTATAAAATAAATACACTACAAGGATATATTGTACAGCACAGGGAATATAGTCAATATTTTATAATAACTATAAATTGAGTATAGCTTTTACAATTTGTGAATCACTATGTTGTACATCTGAAACTTACATAATATTGTGCATCAACTATACCTCAATTTAAAAAAAAGAAATACCATATAATCCTAAAGTTGACATCAGGTGAATCACTCTTAATGCAAATTTAAAAGCCATTCAAAAGTGATTTTCTTATTTGCACTTGGGATGTGCTGACAGGACCCTGGCTTAAGGCAGTTTAAAAAACAATAGATATGCACTGTTACTATTAAGTGCTATTAAGATGGTTATCATTATATTCAACTCAATCTTTGTTTTTTTGGGGGGGGGCTGCACTGTGCGGCATGTGGGACCTTAGTTCCCCAACCAGGGATCGAACCTGTGCTCCCTGCATTGGGAGTGCACAGTCTTAACCACTGGACCACCAGGGAAGTCCTCATTATATTCAATCTTGGTCTTTTACTGACCACCAAAGCCCATTTCCCTTAAGGGAAAATAAAAGGCAAGTCAGTCTCAACCTTGAAAAATTTTCCCTCCATTTTTGTGAACACCCAAATTAATTCAACAGTGTTCCCAAGATTAGTGAGCAACAATTAAATATGACACCTAAATACATTCGCAGGCTTGCTTAAACCACACTCTCTAGCATCTTTGTTCAACTATCCATCGCAGCCATAGCCTACTGGAGACTGATCCCTAAACTCAACAAGACTTTTTGTGAGCTCAGCCTCTGTATGCACTCTGTAATCTGCAGAGAAGCCCATACCCTTCAGTAAACCCCCAATCATTATTCATCCTCAAAAATTTTATTTTAATCAGATTTTATTTTAGAAAGTTTTAGATTTAATGCCCATCATTATCTGTAGTGATACTCCTCTTGCTGATATTAGTAATTTGTGTCTTCTCTTTTTTAATCTTCATTACCCTGGCTAAAGGTTTATCAATTTTATTGCTCTTTTCAAAGAACCAGATTTTAATTTCCTTGATTTTTTCTATTATTTTCCTGTTTTTAATTTCACTGATTTCTCCTCTAAGTTTTATTGACTCTATTTCTCTTCTTATGTTTGCTTTAGGCTCAGATTGCTCTTCTTTCTGTAGTTTCCTAAGGTGTAAGCTTAGATTAATTGATTTTAAATCTTTCTTCTTTCTAAATTTAATGCTATAAAATTTCCTTCAAGCACTGCATTTGCTGCATCCTTACAAATTTTGATAAGTTGTATTTCCCTTTTTTTAGCTCAAAATATTTTAAAATTTATCTTGGGGCTTCTTCTTTGATCCATGTGTTATTTAGTAATGTGTTGATTAATCTCCAAGTATTTGGAGATTATTGATTTTTAATTTAATCTTATTGTGGTCCAAGTATATACTTTACATGACTTCTATTCTTTTAAATTTGTTTAGGTGTTTTTCATGGCCCAGAATGTGATCTATGTTGGTGAATGTTCTATGTGAGTTTGAGAATATGTATTCTGCTGTTGTTGCATGGAGTAATCTCCAAGTGTCAATTAGATCAAATTTGACTGATGGTGTTTTTCAGGTCAACTATACCATTTCTGATTTTCTGCCTGCTTCATCTATTAATTAATGAAAGAAGGGCAGTGAAACCACCAACTGTAATTGTGGATTCGTCTATTTCTCCTTGAAGTTCTATTCCTTTGCCTTACATACTTTGACAAACTGTTGTTATGTTTTCTTGGAGAATTTTCTGTTTTCTCATTATGTACTGCTCCCTCTTATCCCTGACAATTTTCCTTGTTTTGAAATCTACTTTGTCTGAAAATAATACAGCTACTTCAGCTTTCCTTTTTTTTTAGTGATAGCATCTTCCTCCATCCCTTTACTTATGAACTACCCAAATATTTATATCTAAAATGGGTCTCTCATAGACAACATAGTTTCATCCACTCTGAAAATCTGTTTTTTAGCTGATCTATTTAGACCATTTGCCCTTAAAGTGATTATTGATATAGATGGATTAATATCTATTTACTATGGTAGTAACCATTTTTATTCCCTGCTCTAATTTTTTTCCCTCTATTTCTGCCTTCTCTGGTTTTAATTGAGCATTTTACATGAGTCTATTTTATCTCTTCTCTTAGCATATCAACAATAGTTTAAAAGAAAATTTGACTTTCTAATAACACCACGCTGCTTCACAAGCAGTGCTCACATCTTAGATTATTCCTAATTCCAAACTCCTATCCTTTACAATATTGCTGTCAATAGCCTCACTTATCCAGATGCTGTAATCAAGCAAATATTCTCTTACTATTATTTGAACAGTTACCTATCAAATAAATTAATAATAATTAAGTTAAAAGATTTTACGTTACCTTCATTTATCCCTTCTCTTAACATTCTTTTTTTCCTAATGTAGATCTGATTTTCTACTTAAATCATTTTCATTCTCCCTGAAGAATTTCTTTTAATATTCCTCGCAGGGCAGGGCAGCTAGCAATATAAGACTAAAAAATTCAGAAACTCCTCAGCCTTATAAAAGTTGAGTCTCTCAATCATTGCACTGTGGCAGGAGACTCCATGACACACACTTAGCTGTTAAGAGCATCTTCTCTATACTCCAACTGCCTGGGTTTGAATCCAAGTGCCACTGGGTGAGAAAGAAATGAACTGCTTTAAGATTCAGTATCCTTATCTCACATTTATACAGTGAGAATTAGTGCTCATCTCACCAGGTAGCTGTTAGAATTTAACACTATTCACTTTGTACCACTTTGGCTGGTACATACTAAGCACTCAGCAAATACTAATTGTTACTGTTCTGGGTGCCACTATTCACAGAACCAAAATCTGGGGACAAAGCTGACAATGGGAAAAAAGTAACAGTACGAGCATCGCAGATTTGGTGGCTCCCTGTGATCACCAGGAAAGTTGCAGTAGAAAAACAATCTGCTAATTTAGCTCCTTTAACTTCTCTCCTCCTAAAGCAAAGCTCTGGGACTGCCACTGTTTTTGAGGGTCTGCCATCAAGCCACAAAATTCAAGACTGCTCCACAAATAAGTCCAGGTTCTAGCTAAGGACTTCCCTCAGTAAAGCATATGGTACTTCTACTTGCTTGACTTCCACTCCTCTTCCTTAAAAGCACTGATAATAATCTCCAAGAGATTGTTAATAAGCAAAGAATGATCCAAGATAGTAGATACAAGAAAGTGGCCTCAGGAAGTACAGAAGTCCTGATAATTCCTAGTACTCTACCATTCTGCTCTGTTGAAATGCATCCTGTTCAGCAGGTTACTGTAAAAGCAGAAAAGAATGACAACAGGCCATCGCCAATTCCTTCTCTGTGACCCAGCATTTCCCAGGTCCAAGATGTTGAATGCTGAATGACAGAAAGGGACATTAATCAAAATGGAATTCAATATTGCAGTGAAATTGAGATTTAGTATATGAGAGGTTTGGGGGTTTATGCAATCACTTCTCTAAGAGGTTGAAGCACTCTTCTGCTGTGGCAAGAGACAGTGTGACACACAGAAGTCCTAATAATTCCTAATACTATCGTTCTGCTCTGTTGAAATGCATTCTGTTCAGCAGATTGGTGGAAGAGCACAGAAATCTGACAACAGTCCAGATACTGGTCTTGCCTTGAAATTAGATAAACACTACTTACCACAACATAAACATTTAAAATGACCTACTAGAAATTTACTTTTTTCTTCCTGGAGTGTAAAAATCTTTCTTCTCACAGTTGCTTTGAGTGCTTAAACACACTATGTAGATTACCACATTGCACTTATTATTAGAGTAAAAATTAATGTTTTTAAAGTTGCATCAGTTCATGTAAAAGATTCACTAATAAATGTACTGGGGTAATCTTAAAGGCAAACCATGTCCAAACCCTATACAAGCTAAGTTTATCTTAACATCACTAGGATGGTTTAATATTCAGCTTCAGAATACAGTAAAAATAGATAATTATGGGGGGTTTCTAAATATTAAGCACAAACAAAAGTTTGCTCTATTCAAAACCTTGACACGTTAAAAGGAGAATATAGGAGCAATTAACGAATTGGTTGAAACTGATGGTTTCTCAAGTGCTAAGACACTGTCCTCTGGAATGCCCTCTCTGCTTCTTAAACCCAGATATAGAGAGGCACATTCTTTGAGAGTCTTTAATGAATGCTCCAATGAGGCAGAATGAACAGTAATGCATGTTGAAGGTCTTATTTCCCTCAGTCATTTCTAAGTATGTAAGACTTGCCCCCCATCTGTCACTTCCAAAATTACAATCTGTGTATGCTTTCACAGGTTGTGAAGTGAGGAATGGCATATGAAACTTTGGCCCTAATAAGAGAAGCTTAAGTTAACAATGAATGGGAAAGAAGATACAGGAAACAGCTCTTCAAAGCAACAGAGTCTTCTAGCTCCGAATTCTAAGATCAAGCTCTAAGATCAGAAGCCTCACCCTTATTTCACAATCTTGCTTTGGGTACCTCGAGATAGTTTAAATATTGGGAAAAAAACCTATTTCATCCACCCATTTCTTGTATCCACTGACAATATGGACTCTCTGCTCGAGCTGAAGGATTTGGTTGATTACCAGGCAGGAGAAACTGATAGGGCTAAGTGTGCCAGGCATCTTGCAGCAAGTGGGAGGCCGGATGAGCCCATCATCTGGAAAGTTTCCATTTAGCACAAAACATAACATTATTGCAGGAAACGTCTCAAGAATTTCTGTGACAGAAGGGATGCTATATATTTCAAGGAGTAAAATGCAGTGTAGAGCTTAAATTGACTCGTTGATATATATGAAACAAAAATGATTTGGATTATCAAGGTGGTATTTTGGGGGCGTTCTGCCAATTAAGAATGAGCTAATTAGCAGCTCAAAGGAATAGAGTACTTACTGTAGATTTTTAAATTTATAATTATCTGGATAGGGAGACTCCTACACAAGTAACCTCCCCCCTTGTTCCATTTATTACTTGGGATGTTTTGAAATGGCTAATTTAATGCATAACCTTGTACTATTTTTATTTACCCAGATTCAAGAGGACAGGGTATAGAAATCGGCTGTGGAACAAGTTCACAAAATAAATTCTATTTGAAGCCCAGGCATGGCATTGTGAAAGGCCACCTTCATGATGTTTTGGCAAATAGAGAAGTCTATAGTTAATACTTATATTGCATAATGACATTCCAAGGGAAGGAAAAGGTATATTTTCATGAGAAATTAAGGGGAAGACAGGGAGGAAAGGAGGGTTTTTTTTTTTAACATCTTTATTGGGGTATAATTGCTTTACAATGGTGTGTTAGCTTCTGCTTTATAACAAAGTGAATCAGTTATACATATGCATATGTTCCCATATCTCTTCCCTCTTGCGTCTCCCTCCCTCCCACCCTCCCTATCCCACCCCTCCAGGCGGTCACAAAGCACCGAGCCGATATCCCTGTGCCATGCGGCTGCTTCCCACTAG
>NW_021703779.1:111335986-111340218 GCF_005190385.1 Monodon monoceros
GATCAGATAGACGCCATCTGCAAATGACATTTAAAGGGTTTTGATTTCTTTTTTCCTTAGAGCTGATATGGACCAAAATTCTTCTTGCCAAAGGGCACAGTTTACCTTCCTGTTTATGGTAGCCATTTTTCATTTGTCACACGATTTGAAGTTTATAATAGAGTATTATGTTCAACTTCATGATGCTATTGCTTTAAGTTGTAATAAATTTTTCTTCATTTGCATTTACAGAACGCTGTCATAGCTCAGCCTTGTTTTTTTTTAACTTGTTTATTGGGGTATAATTGCTTTACAATGGTGTGTTAGTTTCTGCTTTATAACAAAGTGAATCAGTTATACATATACATATGTTCCCATATCTCTTCCCTCTTGCATCTCCCTCCCTCCCACCCTCCCTATCCCACCCCTCCAGGTGGTCACAAAGCACGGAGCCGATATCCCTGTGCCTTGTTTTATCGAAGGAGAAGAGTCGACAAGAACTTCACAGAGGTCCTTCACGTGTTAACGTATGTGTTTGAAGTGCCTGCGCCGAGAGCTGAAACAGTGAGAGTGTGCCAGTTTGTGGGGAACGCTCTTCCACACACATGCATGTACACAGCAGGGTGGCCATATGGCAGCCTATCCGCATCTTTAAGGCCAAGAGCTCTATTTGTAAAGATACATTTTATTGGTTCTTAACTTTTTGGGGGTCACAGATTGATTTGATAACCTGCTGACATCGTATACCATCTCCTTGGGAAGAAAAGGCTTTTGCACATATCCACAGACTTTTAAAACTTTTTAGGAGTTTAGGAACTTAATGTAATTTAAGCAATTATTCCTTTATTTGGTCATAAGATATTTGATTGCCTACCATGTACTCCGAGCCCTGTTCCAGTTCCCTGCTGACCAGCCATGTGACCTTGGGGCCATTCTTTTACCTCCCCAACTCTAAGTTTCCTGTGTAATATAAGATTGGAGTGTTTTAATATGATGATCCCTGAAGTCCCTTATAGTGTGTTATTTACTCAGCCTTGTTCTAGGTACAGATAGGAATGCACAGTGCAAGCATCCACTAAGGCAGGACAGTGACCAGAACCAGGCAAAAGCAAGAAACAAAGGGAACAGAGGCTCCTGTTAGGTCATTTGAGACCCAGACACTTAGGCAAAGAAACTGTGTCTCACTGGTGTGAGGGAACTGCAGCTCTGAGTCTGCTTCTATATGTGGCCTCTATATAATAATGAATGCTCATTTCATTAATCACTTTGGGCTATTGCATATTTTTTTTTACTTTATTGATGGGTTGCTTTTAAACTTTTAAAAAATTGAATCCTTTTCAACCAAGTACTTAATGGGTCGAGTTACTGTTATGGGACTGCAGGAGGTCAGTGTGAGGAAGAGTGGAGTTTCACACAAACCTTTCCAAGTAAATTATATTTAAAATGTTTATGTTATTATAGGTTCTACTGAAAGCATTTCTAAAGCTCCTGGTAAACTTGTCCCTAGGCTGCTTGTGTCTCTATTTATTCAGCCTTCAAATATTCATTTGCTCATGTCGGGCGTGCGTTTGTTTTATTTTTTATCCAATATGATTTAATTTTATACTAGTGTTTGTTTAACTGAGAATTCAAGCGTGTATCAGGATGTCCAAATAAGTTCACGAATTCTGGGAGATTTTCTCCTAACAAGTAGGAATTCATCAACTTCAAATAATGACATATTAAACCTGTTAAATTGAAAATATCTTTATACTCACTCTGGAGCTTAAATATGTCAGCCAATAAGAATCAGATGCCACCCAAACACTCACAATTTTCTGAGAAGAGAAAATTAGCTGGTTTTAATATGTCTGGAAGATAAATCAGACCATCCATGTTTTATCTTTCATATGAGAAATTTATATAACTCACATTAAACACATCAGATCAACTGGAAAATTAGAGTAATTAAGTGCTATAGGGGAAAGAATTTTATTAGAAGACCAACAAAGACACTCGTGCTGGCAAGATCATATCTGAAAGAGCTGAGAGAAAGTGCAGACACATGAGGCTAGAGGGTGTGATGAAGGAACAGGTTCCCTGAAATCCTTAGAAGTAAAGAGAGAGAGGCTGGCTAGGCCTAGAATATGCCAGCACGCTGGAGAAGAGGACAGATACTATAAAGGTTGACCTTACTCCCTTTTATTTAAATTTAAAACATTTTGAAGTAAAAAATAAAAATGCTTTTAAACATGGATGCATTTATAATGAAGATCAAGAGCCTTGTCTCCCATGTTTCTCTACCCCCTCCCTGATATCTGTTTTTAGTTTCAGCTATTTCCCTGTCTGCATATACTATCTTAATACCTATTGCTTAAAATTTTATCTTAGAAGATTGCATATTGTATTTTGCTCTTAAGGCTCACCTACCCCACTCTCGTCTTTAGTCTCTTTCCCCCAAATTCACATCACTATTTCTCTACTAGTTACCTCTGCAATTTTAGCCACTATACTTTAACATTTATCTCTTGTTGCATCAAGAGTCCATGCTTGACAAGGACATTTATTTTGCATTTCTGTCCTTCCCTTCATTTCTTTCCCTTTTCCATCCTGCACTCTGTCAAGCATACCTTTGCTTTTTACATTGTCAACATTGTTAAAAGCACTCTTTATTTTTTTATAATTACCTTATTTTGTGGGGTAAATCATTAAGTAAGTTCCTAAGAAAGGTATGTGTAAGGCAGAGTTTCTGAACTGTTAATTATTTGAAAATATTTTTATTTGGACCTCACACTTGATTGATACTTGGTATAGAACTGTAGGTTCAAAACCATGGGCCCAGAGTTTTCTTTTTAAAATTTTCTTTCTTCTGTCTTTTGGAATCTTTTATTAGATAGATACTGGATCTGGACCAATCATCCGTAACATTTGTAATTCTCCTTACCTCTGTCTCGCACTTTTGCTCCATGTTCCGGGAACACGCTCTCAATCTTGAGAAACTTGTGATTCATCAGACGTGATTTTCTAGGCCGCAGTGAACTCCCTACTCCCTATTACCTGGGTCTTTCCTAGGACCCATTCTTGATAGGCTCTCTTAAACTTCCCACTCATAATTGTGACTCCAACTATGGTGATAGTAGACAGAAATGTCATTATTTCTAATCTTTAGTGGTGTTCTCTAAGAAATAAAATATAAACCTCCTTTCCATAAACAAATGGGACCTAATGAAACGTCAAAGCTTTTGCACAGCAAAGGAAACCATAAGCAAGACCAAAAGACAACCCTCAGAATGGGAGAAAATATTTGCAAATGAAGCAACTGACAAAGGATTAATTTCCAAAATTTACAAGCAGCTCATGCAGCTTAATAACAGAAAAACAAACAACCCAATCCAAAAATGGGCAGAAGACCTAAATAGACATTTCTCCAAAGAAGATATACAGACTGCCAACAAACACATGAAAGAATGCTCAACATCATTGATCATTAGAGAAATGCAAATCAAAACTACAAGGAGATATCATCTCACACCAGTCAGAATGGCCATCATCAAAAAAATCTAGAAACAATAAATGCTGGAGAGGGTGTGGAGAAAAGGGAACACTCTTGCACTGCTGGTGGGAATGTGAATTGGTTCAACCACTATGGAGAACAGTATGGAGGTTCCTTAAAAAACTACAGATAGAACTACCATATGACCCAGCAATCCCACTACTAGGCATATACCCTGAGAAAACCAAAATTCAAGAAGAGTCATGTACCAAAATGTTCATTGCAGCTCTATTTACAATAGCCTGGAGATGGAAACAACCTAAATGCCCATCATCGGATGAATTGATAAACAAGATGTGGCACATATATACCATGGAATATTACTCAGCCATAAAAAAAACAAAATTGAGCTATTTGTAATGAGGTGGATAGACCTAGAGTCTGTCATACAGACTGAAGTAAGTCAGAAAGAGAAAGACAAATACCGTATGCTAACACATATATATGGAATTTAAGAAAAAAAAATGTCATGAAGAACCTAGGGGTAAGACAGGAATAAAGACACAGACCTACTGGAGAACGGACTTGAGGATATGGAGAGGGGCAAGGGTGAGCTGTGACAGGGCGAGAGAGAGGCATGGACATATATACACTAACAAACGTAAGGTAGATAGCTAGTGGGAAGCAGCCACATGGCACAGGGATATCGGCTCGGTGCTTTGTGACCGCCTGGAGGGGTGGGATAGGGAGGGTGGGAGGGAGGGAGACGCAAGAGGGAAGA
>NW_021703779.1:111340318-111343792 GCF_005190385.1 Monodon monoceros
ACCCAAAAATAAACAGATAGACAAATATATAAATAAACAAAATGTATTTAACAAATACAACCAAAAACAGCAGAACAGCTAACAGCAGCTAGGTGGTGACCAGGAGATTTTAATGCTTCAGAACACTGGAAAGGCTCAGGAATTCTGAGCTACCTCTGAAGGCCGAGGAAGAAATTGGTATCAGGGTGGGCAACTAGCTGAGTCTGCCACAGTTTAAAGCAAAATGAAGCAAGAGCAGTAGAAGCGTATTATGAGATAGAGAAGCAGACAGATGAAACGGCTAAGGATGTAAAATGGTGGTTTCTGGGAAGTGGGAATTGGGATGGGGAAAAGCAGTTTGGGGTTTTGCTCTCCTGAAAGCATTGTGTTATTTGACCTTTAAAATTAGGTATATACATCACTTAGATTATTTTTTAAAGCAGCTTTTGAAACGACTATGTGGGGAAAGGCATGCAAATACTCTAGATGGGAATATAAACTTGTAAAAGCTTGCCGAATGGCAGCTGGGTAATACGGATCAAAAACTTTCATGTGTGGAACATTCAGTCCAGCATTTCCACTCCTGGAATTTATTCTAAGGAAGTATTGGACAACCACTGCTTTGATTATAAAATAGAAAAATTGGAAACTATCTACATGCCTTGATTAGAACAAGTGATGTCTCATCCACACAGTAAATTCTATGCCGATGCTTTAAACGACGGATTTGATACCTACCAGATGGTCAAAACTTGTGAAAGCCTGAGGGACTTCCCTGGTGACGCAGTGCTTAAGAATCCACCTGCCAATGCAAGGGACACAGCTTCGTGCCCTGGTCTGGGAAGAGCAAACATGCCCTGGAGCAGCTAAGCCTGTGCGCCACAACTACTGAGCGTGCGCTCTAGAGCCCTCGAGCCACCACTACTGAAGCCCGCGCGCCGAGAGCCCCAGCTCCGCAACGAGAGAAGCCACCAAAAGGAGAAGACCGCGCACTGCAACGAACACCCAATGAAGCCAGAAATAAATATATACATATATTTTTTAAAATTGTAAAAGCCTGAAAACAGCAGAAGTTGCTCAGCATGTGAAAAACAACGTAATGTTGATATAGTGCTGGCGAGTGTACCCTGCTACAATCTCTTGGGATGAAAAAGCAAAAATTGGCATTAGAGAAACGAAAAGTGAAATACACACTTTGATCAATTTCTCTCATAGGAAGTCTAAAATGGCATGACTACTTAGGAAGAAAATCACCACTACTTAGTAAAAGGGAAGATAAATCGAAGGCCATGTCCCTCGTAGCACTAGGTGGGACGTGCAAGAACATCTCTCATAGTGTTCAGAGGGCCTGAGGCTGCACTCAAGCCGAACGTCTATCAACAGAAAACGGAAATACAGCAGTCCGTGATGAGCCGAGAGGCACACCGAACAGCAGCACCCACAGTATCGCGAGAACATGTGCGGGGTTCGCAAACATTACATCTTGCGGAAGACAAGAGGAAACCGAAGAACGAATTCAGCTATCTACATAACCTTCCACGTGAAGAAAACGACCTTACACGGAGAATCGGACTCGGGCGATTTAAAACCACGGAAACCAGTACTAACACCGCGAGAAGTGCACCTCCCGGAGCCTAGGTGAACCCCGGGGCGCTTGCAGCACAAAGGCGTCATGGTAACGCCTGAGTCGCTGACAACTTCTCCTGAGGCTTTTACTTAATTCCGGTTTCACCGGGTCGCGGTTGCGGCTCGCAGAGTGCTTCCGGGCGGCCAACGAGTCCCTTGTTTCCCAGGTGGTAGACCCACGCAGAAATACCTTCGTAAGAAAGCCAAACGAAAGCAGAGTGAACCCCGAGTCCATGCTCCGAGAGTGGCAGGGCTGGCGAGGTGGCCGAACAACAAGCTTTCTCGTTAGGTCTATTTTTTTCACACACACATCAGCCCTGCGTATTTCCGCAAGGCCTCCAAAAATTAAGGTCTCTGTCTTGCTTTAGTCCTCAGCAGGCGAATCTTCTGAACAGAAGATTCACACGTGCTGAGGAGTAAGCATGATGGGGTCTGCGTTGGGCAGCCTCGGGAGACAATGCCAGGGAGATTGGCCCTCCTTGTACAGTGAGGGCGAACGTAAGCTCGGGTCAAGAGCTTGCAACACTTCTTTCCGTTTAAGTGACTGAAGTCTCATTCTTTGAAATAATAGCTTTAAAGGAAAACGATGGCTTTCACTTGAACATATATCGCATTTCATTCTGGTTATGCAAATGAACGCTGAGTCCCCGCCCCCGAGATTCACGCCCAACGTGGGCCGAAGCCCGCTTCCAGTGGGCGTCTACCTGGGACCCTGACTACACGTCTTCTGCTCCTCGAGGCTCTGAGTGTGATTTCTTTGGGGTAAAGGTTTTTCTTGGCTGCTTAAGAAAACGTCGGAGCTCTGCATTTGACACGAGAGACGGTTCACAACAGAATATCAAAGGAAAGGTAAAAGACAACTATGAAACTATATTTAATATTAGACTTTTTCTTCCAAAAAGAGATGTCTGTGTGTGCGTTGGGCATGTATATGCACAGAAGAGTGCTTACACCAAAATTATGCTTACACTAAAATATTACTGGCCGTTATGCCTTTTGTTAACTCTTTATTTTTGTCTATGTTTTCAGAAATTTCTGTGCTTGACGTATGGAGAAAAAATAAGGAAATCAACAAAAAGATTTCATAATAAGCAAAGATAAAGGAATTACAAGGAAAGAATAATAAGCACAGTAGAAATAAAGACAAAGAATCAAGGAAGCCAAAATGAGTTTTAAACCATTTTTATTGGACTATAGTTGATGTACAATATTGTGTTAGTTTCAGGGGTACAGCAAAGTGAGTCAGTTATACGTATATATATATATATATATATATATATATATATATATATATCTCCACTCTTCTTTAGATTCTTTTCCCATATAGGCCATGACAGAGTAGGGAGTAGAGGGCCCTGTGCTATACATTAGGTCTTTATTAGTTACCTGTTTTATACATAGAAGTGTGTATATGTCCATCGCAATCTGCCAGTTCAGCCCCCGCAAATGATGTATTTTTTTTTTAAAGATTTCATCAAGGAAAAGAAGAAGGCGCGAATAACACTAGGAATGAGATATGGGATATAAACAAAGATACAAAAGTGCGGCCCGCCAGGCTGGCTCCATATCCAGTATCATTTCTCTCCTTCCTCCCTACTGAGTGTCTGCATTATAAGGGGCAGCAACGTGAGGTCATAGGTCAAAACTTTCTTACAAGTATTGGAAGATACAGTCGAGACCATCTTCTAGAAAATACAGCCAAACAGGAGGTAGAAAAATGGGAGCGAAAGGACGAAAACTAGGGGTTCGTTCCAGGATGTACTACATCTAACTAAAGGAAGTCCAGAAAGCGAAAACAGAATGGAACGGAGAAAGTTAAGAAAGAATTAGGGTGCAAAATAGAGAGTTAGTGGGAAGCAGCCGCATAGC
>NW_021703779.1:111343892-111459347 GCF_005190385.1 Monodon monoceros
CTAAACACTGGGACCTACCTAAGCCAAAACTCTATTTCTAAACATCAGTGCTCTCTTCCTAGTCTAGCGTCACATGCTACTCTAAGGAGCGGGTGGGCGATGAGAGCACCATCCCGTTTACTGTGTTTTGCATAAGATGCCAGCTTGGACTTGCCAAGGGAAATTCATTTTCTTGAAGGCAGATAGCCTGAAACATCTCCCACAACAACTCTCAGAAGAATAAGCACAAATTAGAGTGTGGGTGGGAGACAATGGGTGAAGGGAGTCCAAAAGAAAAAAACCGAAAAAGAACACCAACTTTTAATACCATAAGACTCTCGGCAACCTGGTCCACAGTTTCCTAAGTGGGCACGCACAAGCCTTTTTCCCACTCATATGTTCATTAAACAAATATTTTATAGTGTGGAAAAAAAAAACAAAGGCAGTTGCTTTGGGGAAAAAAATAGACCATCCATTAACTATCTACTTTAAAAAGGTGTATGTGTGTTTGTGCATGTTGAGTGGGAAAGAGGTTAATGGGAAAAGACAATACTGATACCAAAACCAGAAAATTCAGACAAAATAGAAAAATGCAAATATATCCCATCTCTGAATATTGATATAAAACCCTTAAATACTAGAAAAGCAAATAGAATCCATCTTCACATGAATTAATACAGTAACACAAATAACCAGTGGAATTTTTCCCTAGAAAGGAAAGAACTAGTCAAGATTAAATTAATATTATTCAATGTCTAATAAATCAAAGGAAAAATGATTCAGCATGTGGTTATCTCAGTAAATACCAAAACAGATAAATGATAAAATATTTCTACACCTGATTTATTGATGCTTAATAAAATATGAAATAAATGGATACCCTCCTTAACCCTGTGTCAAACAAAAGGTTGTTAATTTTGAAATAACAGAAACATTTTCATTAAAATAAAAAACAAGGCAAGGAAAACACTGTGTTGACTGTCGTTTAACATTGTTCTGGAAGTATTAGCCATTGCATTAAAAAGAGAAAAAATAAGATATATAAAAAAAGAAAGATGGAAAATTATTATCAGCATATGAAATGACTATATGTCATTAAAAACTCAGAGAAATGATAAATTATTAGAAGATAATTTATAACATAATTGATTAGAATTGTTAAGAATTCAGTAACATTTATAATTATATTAATATAAATTTAATGTATAAACACGTCTCATTTATAAAAGTAATAGTAAAAGTTAATTCCCTTGACATAAACTTAACAAGATATGTACAAGACCTCTATGAAAAAAAACAAAATTGTAAAACTCTACGGATAACCATAAAAGAAGACTTCGGTAAATGAAAAAGACATATATATTCTTGTAAAAGAAGGTGCAAATAGTTTTAAAAAATCAATTATATTAATCTAAATATTCCATGTAATCCCAACAAATACACTAATATAATATATTGCTTTGAAACTTGAATATATAAATCCAAAATTCATCTAGAAAATAATCATGAGGAAACTGCCAAAACCATTTTGAACAAGAAGAGAAATGAGAGGTGACTAGCACTAGATATTAAAATGAATTACAAGGATATGGTAATAAAAACTATGTGTTACTGTAGTAAGAATAGATTAACAAATTAATGGGATATGATAAAAATCCTAAAAATAAGCCCAAATGTACATTGAACAAATTGATTATTACAGGGTTTCAAATGTGAGGGAGAAAGGTGATTTATTGAATAGATTTCCTTCGACCACAGGCTAGCCATTTGGTGTGAGCAGAGGACTGAAAGTTAATGTCTAACTTATTTTTCACACTAAAAAAAAAAAAGAACAAGCGTAAATTGACATTGTCATTCACTGATGGGCGATTTCTTAGCAAACAATGACATCTAATCTTGTGACCTAAAAAACACTTAACGTCATAAAATCTCGATGAATAAGTGATTACGAAGTTTCTGAGGGGGATAGTAGCTCACTATAACATTGCAACGCAGGCTCTGACCTTTTCTAACGACTAAGCCTATCTTTACGTACTAATATGTGATATCCAGAGAGCAAAACACGTCTTTTTAATTAATTGACTAGAAACAGATTTATCAAAAAGAAATGGAAACACCAATTGGTAATATTCCTCTCTGATATAATAATTCTTTTATTTACCTCAACTCTTGACCCTGAGAAGAAATCTTGATTTGTTGCCTCTCAAAGTTTGCATCTATTGGAATATTCTCATCCCTGTTGCCCTGAGGGAATTGGCTATGCACTGAAGAGCATGTGTCAGGAAGCCAGGCGACTTCAGTCTGAGTTCTAGTTGGGTATCTAACAGCCCTGTGACCTTGACCTTAGCTTCCACTTGTACACATTGAAAGAGTTGAACTAGAAGATCTCTAAGGTCCCTTTGAGTTCAAGCAATCTATAATTCTAGTGTTTTAAATACAAAGAATTATTTCACTTCTTTTTTTTCATTTATTTCCCTTCCATTAGAGGGTCTTTGTCAGAGCATCAGTTAGATTTACCAAGATTCTAGACATAAACGCTTTTGTCCGTTCGCAGGTGGCCACCTTCAAACAGTGGCAACTAGCTGCACTAACCCCTTGCTCATTCCTGATTCCCCCTTACTTGGAATGCACAGGGCTCAGGCCTTGAGTCTCTTTTCTATCCACCTTGACCCCTGTAGTGATCTCATTTGCTTCCATGGCTTAAATGCCATCTTCAATGATGACTCCATAATATATCTCCCCAGGCCAGATCTCTCCCCTATACTCCAGTCATATATACCCAATTGCCTACTAGACATCTCTTCCTGAGAGTCTAGTAGGTGCCTTCATTATGATGTGATTTATGTTATGATTTCTATTCATCTTTGTGAAACTTATAGGATTTAAGTGACCTTAAACAGTTCAAAACGGAGTCACAGCATGTGAACTGCCATAGTAGTTTTGAAACATCCACTGTAGGACTGTCAGTGTCTTAAAGTGCTAAACAAGGAATAATACTTTAGATAAGAAATTTGTTGGGGAATGTACGTCACTGGAACAGAAGAAGCAACTGAAAAGAGTCACGAATAAGAGTCACGACCCTCTCTTGTGGGAAATATTTGCAAATGCTGCACCCGACAAAGGGTTAATTTCCAAAATACACAAACAGTTCATGCAGCTCAATATCCAAAAAACAAACAACCCAATCCAAAAGTGGGCAGAAGACCTAAACAGACATTTCTCCAAAGAGGACATACAGATGGCCAAGAAGCACATGAAAAGCTGCCCAACATCACTAAGTATTAGAGAAATGCAAATCAAAACTACAGTGAGGGGTTTCCCTGGTGGCGCAGTGGTTGAGAGTCCGCCTGCCGATGCAGGGGACACAGGTTCGTTCCCCGGTCCAGGAAGATCCCACATGCCGCGGAGAGGCTGGGCCCGTGAGCCATGGCCACTGAGCCTGCGCGTCCAGAGCCTGTGCTCCACAGCAGGAGAGGCCGCAACAGTGAGAGGCCAGCGTACCGCAAAAAAAAAAAAAAAAAGAAAGAAAGAAAAAAGAAGATGTGGTAAGTATACACAATGCAGTACTACTCAGCCATTAAAAAGAAAAAAGGGAAATTCTAACATTTGCAACAACTTGGAGGGTATTATGCTTAGTGAAATAAGTCAGACAAAGACAAATACTGTATGATATCACTTATATGTGGAATCTAAAAAAGAAAACAAACTAGTGAATACAAAACAGAAAGAGACTCAGATACATAGAAAAAACTTATAGTTACAGAATGAGAAAGGGAGGGGGAGGGATAAATTAGGAGTATGGGATTAAGAGATACAAACTACTATACATAAAATAGATAAGCAACAAGGAACTACTGTATAATACAGGAAAATATATTCAATATCTTGTAATAACCTATAACAGGAAATGATATATATAACTGAATCACTTTGCTGTACACCTGAAACTGACACAATATTGTAAATCAACTATACTTCAATTTTTAAAAAGACAAAAAGTAAAAATAAACAAAAAATGAAAAAAAGATCCCCCCCGAAGTAACTTTTACCCTTAAAAAGGGGCCACTGTGCCGAGCGACTTGAAGGCTCCTCGCTGGAGGACACAGATCCATGCTGCTGGGCGCTCTTCAGAGGGTAGCTGCTAGAGTCCCTGTCGTGCTTGTCGTGAGACCCAAGACGCTGCTCCTGCGGAAGCATCTCCTCCCAGGACTTCTCCCTGGAGTGCTTCCTTACCCACCACCCGCTTTCTAAACTCTGTTGTGTGCTAATTAGGTGCAATAAACTGAGAGATTCATGAATTGAATATTGGCTACTTTAGTATATCTCCAATCCTGTGGTCCTTACCTGGCCTCACCACTGGGCCCTGGAACAAACAACCTCACACACCAACAGGTCCAAAAAGAACTTCCTTATTTTTCCACCAAAACTAGCTCCTCCATCAGTCTTCCTGTCTTAGTAAACAGCAACCCAATACTTAACAGTGGCTCAGCCTAAAATCTTGGAGTCATCCTTGCCTTCTCTTTCTGTCAGGCCCTCCATCCAATCTGTTAGCAAATCCCGCAGTTCTTACCTACAAAATATATACAGAATGCCGTCACTTCTCACTGCTACCACCTTGGTCCAAGCCACCATCATATCTCACCTCCGTTACTGTAGTAGCTTCCTAATTCCTCTTCCTGATTTTACTACTCTGTAGTCAATTCTCAAGACAGCAAACAGTGATTCTGTTACAATGTAAGATTATAATCAGGTGTAGGATTTATGCCTCTAGTGCAGGGGTCCCCAACCCCCGGGATCTAATGCCTAGTGATCTGAGGTGGAGCTGATGTAATAATAATAGAAATAAAGTGCACGATAAATGTAATGTGCTTGAATCATCCCCAAACCATCCCCCATCCCCCCCCAACCCTGTCCGTGGAAAAATTGTCTTCCATGAAACCAATCCCTGGTGCCAAAAATGTTGGGGACCGCTGCTCTAGTGGCTCCCCTCACATCTAAAGGACAAAGCCCTAGTGGCCTATAAGAACCTGAACAATACCCTTCTCCATTCCCTTATCTTCTACCCTTCCTCTCACTCCATTCCACACAAATGGAATGGAGTTTATTGTTCCTTAAACACATTTAAGCTTATTCCTGCCTCAGGGCCTTTGCACTTGTTTTTCTCTCTGTCTGGAAAACTCTTTGCCAAGTATCCACATAGTTTATTGCCTCCCTCACATCCTTCCGGTTTTTGTTCAAACCATTTTATCACTAGGCATTCCTCAATAATCCTAATTAAAATTACACACATCTCCTGCCAAACACTCTTCCCCCCTTCTCTATTTATCTTTTCTATAGCACTTTTTAACCCTCCTACACACTATGTATTTTACGTCTTTATTTACTGTCTGTCTCTCCTCTCTAGCATATAAATTCCAAGAGGATAAGGATTCTTGTCTGCTGTTCCAGTGCCTAGCACATAGTAGGTACCCAACAAATATTTGTCAAATAAATAAATGCACTGTCCCCTTTGACCAGATACTTTAGAAATTCCCCTCTTTGTTAGAGAATGATAAAATGGCTTTATAGAGTGAATTAGACTGTGAACTCTAAGTGTAAAGTACTGTGTAGATGCACAAATGGTTATTTCATTATCTGGCCAATGTACAAGGGATGCATACAAATTGTTCTAATCACAGAGTGATGAAAGAATAATGAACAATGAGTTCTTGAATAAGTGTAGGAAAAACTTAATGAATTATAGTTTAAATGAAATTGGGATACAATGGCCTGCATCACAGGCTCACTTTATCTATTCTTTGAACACTCTCATTTGGAGGAAATGTCCTTTAGACAAAAAGAAGTAGGTCAGAGGGCCAAGTGAAGACATAGTTGGGCCCAGAGCTTGCACTGAGTAGGGTCAGTTGTTTTTTTTTTAAAATAAATTTATTTATTTATTTTTGGCTGCGTTGGGTCTTCGTTGCTGAGCACAGGCTTTCTCTAGTTGCGGTGAGCGGGGGCTACTCTTCATTGTGATGCGCGGGCTTCTCACAGTGGTGGCTTCTCTTGTTGCGTAGCACAGTCTCTAGGCGTGCGGGCTTCAGTAGTTGTGGCTCGCGGGCTCCAGAACACAGGCTCAGTAGTTGTGATGCACAGGCTTAGCTGCTCCGTGGCATGTGGGATCTTCCAGGACCAGGGCTTGAACCCGTGTCCCCTGTACTGGCAGGCGGATTCTCAACCACTGCACCACCAGGGAAGTCCCGGCATATTTGATTTTGAATCTTGGTCTGAAACATACAACTTGTGTGGCTTGTAACCTGTCTGAGGCTCAATTTCCATCTCAATAAACGGGGAATAACAATACCTACATTTCAGTGTAGTTGTGTGCAACAAAAAAGAAATCTACAACATAAGACCTAGCAGTGAGTGAGTGAATAAATATTAATTTACTCATTTTTGCTTGTTTATTTATTTATTTTGGCTGCACTGGGTCTTAGTTGCAGCACGCAGGATCTTTTTTTAGTTGTGGCATGCAGACTTCTTAGTTGCAGCATGCAAACTCTTAATTGCAGCATGCATGCAGGATTTAGTTCCCCGACTAGGGATCGAACCCAGGCCCACTGCATTGGGAGCACGGAGTCTTACTCATTGGACCACCAGGGAAATCCCTACTCATTTTATACTTACATAAGTCTCATTATCTGCCATGCGCTGTTCTAAACACTTTACAAATTTTAACTCAATCCTTATAACAACCCTGTGAGTATAGGCGCCGTTATTATCTTCATAGTACAGATGAGGCACAGAGAGGCTGAGCAACTTCCCCACAGTTGCACAGCTAGCAAATGGGAGCATCCAGACTTGAACACAGACAGTCTAGCTTGAGAGTCCACATTCCTAACTATTATGTTACTTAACTATTAGGCTACATCGGACTTTCTGAATTCCCTACCATTAAAACCTTCTAATGACTCATCCAAATAGAAGGACTTTCCATTGTATTTCATTTCCCACCATTAAATTTAAACCTCTGCAAGCTATTCTGATGTGAGAAGAAAAAGCAGGCATCATGGTCGGAAGCACTGCAGCAAGTTACCTTGCCTCCCGGGGATAATTTGCCCAGGCACGATTGCCAACTCAGTGGAGGCGGGGCCTCAGAGTCCCAGAACCCACCCCATACCCAGGGGGTTTATGAAGTCATTTTCTGCCTGCACATCCCCTTTTTGTGTCTGCAGGCTGGCTCATGGAGGTTGACAGAGTTTTCATTCTCTCCAAGGTGATCATTAAGGACATAAATTTTTATTTCTCTCCATTAAATTGTTGATTCTGTTCCATAAAAGCTAAAATGGGGCTTCCCTGGTGGCGCAGTGGTTGAGAGTACGCCTGCCGATGCAGGGGACATGGGTTCGTGCCCCGGTCCGGGAGGATCCCGCGTGCCGCGGAGCGGCTGGGCCCGTGAGCCATGGCTGCTGGGCCTGAGCCTGTGCTCCGCGATGGGAGAGGCCACAGCAGTGAGAGGCCCGCGTACCGCAAAAGAAAAAAAAAAAAAGCTAAAATGTAGTCTCCAAGGGTAGAACAAAGAAGGTATCTTGCTATGCTTCTGACTTTCTATATAATTTAGATAGAAAGGGGTTGAGAGATGATGATGCATGATTTAGCCCTACATCTTCCCTGGCACCAGAAACCACCACTTCACAGGAAAGCAATAAAAAGTCAGAATACACCTTGCTCTTTGTTATGGGATTATACCTGGTAGAGAAATAAAAGAATGACTTATAGAGCAAAGTGTCAGGGCTAAGCCAGTCCAGTTAAGGCCTAATAAGGATTTACTTCGACTCAGTCTGTTCTGTCAGAGAGTTGATAATTTAATGAATAAGAAACTGTCACTCTTGGGTATGTTCTGCTTCACTGCCTTTCTCACCCAGCTCCCTCCCACCATCCACACCAGCCTGACCCCTACCTACTTGTCTTTCTACTTGGAAATTCCAAACATGGACGGGGCATTGTCCAGCCAAAGCAGATAAAGAATGGCCATAGGGAGCCAGTGCCTGCCAGTCACTGCCTGGGGCAGCAGACAGGGGAGGGATTCCGCATTGAGTTTTCTAATTCCCTGTTTGAGCTTTGGAGTCTTCTCCCTCCCGCTGCTTCTGGCTGGCTGAGCTGAGCTTTGGCTCTACCAATATGCCTTTCATGCTCTGGGGAGATGCCAGGTTTAAGAAAGAGCTGCCGCAATTGTCTTTTCTTCTGTCCCTAGACTCGTGGCACTTAAACCTCAAATTTGACCTTGAAAGAAAAGGAAATCCTAAATATAACCAGCCAAGCCTTGAAAATTAGTTTCCTCTCCTTTACCCCCTCTTCTGTCTCTCTCCTTTAGGAGGACTGTTCCACATAGGGATCACTGCATATACTCCAGGGCCAGACTGATGTTACTTAACTCTCTGAATCTCAGCTACCTCATCCATATAATGGGGAAAATAAAACGACCTACCTCAAAGTGGTGTTGTAAGAGTCTGGAACACAGAAATCATTTAGAACAATATCTGGCACAAGTCAGTGCTATATAAACATTAGCTATTATTATGTCATGAAGAAGTTAAGGATGGATAAAGAGAGAAAAAAACAGATGTTCTAGACTTTCAGAATTTTAAAGATGAAAAGAACCTCGGAGATCAACTGGTTTATGCCACCCATTTTACAGATAAGGAAACTGAGACCCAGACTGATGAAACTCTGGATTCCCATGTTAAAACTCTTTCTATAATACTACACTCAATTAATTTTGTTCCAAAGCTGGTCTAACTCTGGTTTATTTGTGCCTTCAGGCAGCAAATATTTACTGAGCACTTAGTAAAGGATTGTCATAATGCACAACTCCAGGAAGTTGTGTGAGATGGCAGCTCAAAGTCTAGATGGTGAGATACTGTGGCCCCCCTGATCCCCACCTCCTGGTGTTCACACCATTGTGTGATCCCCTCCCCTTGAGTGTTGGCAAGACCTGTGGCTGCTTCTAGCTAATAGAATACAGAAAAGGTGACAGAAGGTGTGTGATTATGGATACATGATTACTGATTACGTTACATAAGATCCTAATGCCTGCCTTGCTAAGAGAGATGCTCCCCCTTGCTGACTCTGAAGAAGAAAGCTGCTATGTTGTGAGCTGCCTTATGGAGAAAGAGCTGAGGACCGTCTCCCAGCTGACAATCAACAACAAACTGAGGATATTTTTCTATGAAAAGAGAAGCTACCACCCCAAGGAGCTGCAATAGGAGAGCTGAGGAGTATATATTATCGAATGTTCTACTCCCATTTACAGAGCCCCTATGATGCTTGAGGCTGGTTGTTTAAGTCACGGACCCGGCCAGTGCTGTGCTGAGCCATACGGGAGCCTGAAGCAAAAGGACGAATCTGTGTTACATACTGTATATGACTATATATAATTATACATACGGTTTTATGTTTTTTGGGTTTGTTTTTTTTTTTTTGCGGTATGCGGGCCTCTCACTGTTGTGGCCTCTCCCGTTGTGGAGCACAGGCTCCAGACGCGCAGTCACAGCAGCCATGGCTCACGGGTCCAGCCACTGCGCAGCATGTGGGATCTTCCCGGACCGGGGCACGAACCCGTGTCCCCTGCATTGGCAGGCAGACTCTCAACCACTGCGCCACCAGGGAAGCCTGGTTTTATGTATTTTTAAAACTGGCTAATGGCTTTAATGAAAATATCATCAATGAGTTTGCTTCTATTCAAACCAGGAAAGTAAAATGATAACAAATTCTGTCTTGAGTATAAATAAAATATTTAAACTTAAAATAATGAGAGTTTTAATATATCTACTTTTCAATTTTTTAATATTTCTTAACTACTCTAATGTTCTGGAAAAAATCATATATGTAGAAGACATTGTTACATAGCCCTGATTGTAATTAAACAGTAAACAGACATAAAAACATGTATATCGGGCTGCACATTTTTCCTTTTGCCTTAGCCTCCAATATGGCTTGACATAGCACTCTCAGATCTTGTTTTTATTTAAAACTTTGTTGTGTTTTTCACCATGAATTTTTTGGCATTAATTGAGATTCTTTAAAATAGTCTCGTTAAAATATTGTTGATCTTGGGACTTCCCTGGTGGTCCAGTGGTAAGAATCTGCCTTCCAATGCAGGGGATGTGGGTTCCATCCCTGATCGGGGAACCAGGATCCCACATGCCACAGGGCAACTAAGTCCGAACACCACAACTACTGAGCTCACGTGCCTCTACAAGAGAACCCGCATGCCACAACTACAGAGCCCACGAGCCCTGGAGCCTGCGCACCACAACTAGAGAGAAGTCTGTGCGCCACAAGGAAAGATCCTACATGCTGCAACGAAGATCCCGTGTGCTGCAACTAAGACCCGATGCAGCCAAATAAGTAAATAAATATTAAAAACTATAAAAAATAAAATAAAATATTGTTGATCTTGAAAACAGAAACAAAAAACCAACAAACTGAGGCACTTAGTCTGGCAGCCTACAAAGGTCTGAATTCTCTCAACCCCATACGAACTTGGAAGCAAATCCTTTCCCAGTCACACCTCAGGTAAAACAGAAATCCCAGCTGACACCTTGACTGCAGTCCTGTGAGACTTTAAGCAGAGGACCCAGCTAAGCTGTGCTCAGACTCCTGGTCCACAGAAACTATGTGATAGTATTTGTGTGTTCCTTCAAGCTGTTATGTTAGTGGTAATGTTGTTATGTGGCAATAGATAACTAATATAGATTTAAAAGTGCTTAAGACAATGGTTTCTGACTGAAAGAATTTCACAATTAAGTGGGAAGACAAAAACTAGTTATGGGACAATGTGGGCAGAGACATAAGGCATAGGGTATAAGAAAAGACAAGGCAGTTTGGTGTTATTAGAAAGTGAAGTGAGGGAAGATACGGCAGGAAGTGAAGCTGGAGAGACAGGAAATATAGATCTGTGGGTTGTGGCTATGAGTTTTGTCATCAAGAAGATCTGGGTTCAAATTCCAACTCTACCAATTTCTGGTCTTGTGACGTTGGACAAGGAGGTTAAGGAGTCTATGGCTTAGTTTCCTTATCTGTAAAATAGCAGTATAATCATACTTCTTAGGGTTTAAAATGGAAGCCTTTAAATGAAACAAATTAAATGATGCTCCTAAAGCCTTTAGTATGCTACTGGCACATAGTATATGCTCAATAAAAATGTGAGCTATTGGGAGGGGTCAAAACATGGCAATCCTGGTAAGACATGTCAAGGAACTTAATCCTACAGACAACTGGGAGTTACAGATGGGAGTGATGTCGGCAAGTTTGTGGTATAGAAACATTTATCTGGGGCAGTTGGGAGGAAAAATTCAAAGGGGATGAGACTGATGGCAGGAAGGTCAATTAGGAGACTGCTGTAGTGGTCCAGGAGAAGGCTGAAAAATAGCTGGAGCTGGTAGGATGGACATCATAAATGGTTAAGCGGGTATATATGTTCTTCTTGATTGGCACAAAAATGATAAACCATGGCATAAACATATCCTTTCTGCTCCCTGTATATACTGCTATATATAGACAGGAAGGCCACTTGATCACTTGGTATTAAAATTCATGCTGGTCTCCCAGCCCTTTCTGTAATCTAGTGAGAAACTTACCACCTTGGCTATTTTCTTTCTGATGTGCAATTTCAAGGGACTTCCCTGGTGGTCCAGTGGTTAAGACTCCATGCTCCCAGTGCAGGGGGCATGGGCTCAGTCCCTGGTCGGGGAACTAAGATCCCGCATGCTGCACAACATGGCCTAATAAAAGGAAAAGAAAAAAGAAAGTATTTCTTTTTTTAAATTAATTTATTTTTGGCTGCACTGGGTACTTGCGGCACACAGGCTTCTCTAGTTGCGGCACGCAGGCTCAAGAGAACGTGGGCTCAGTAGTTGCGGCACACTTGCTTAGTTGCAGTACGTGGGATCTTAGTTCCCTGACCAGGGATCGAACCTGGGCCCCCTGCATTGAGAGCATGGAATCTTAACCACTGGACGGCCAGGGAAGTCCCCAAAAGAAAGTATTTCAAGATACTCACTTGTCCAGAATAATGCTCAGACTTGCTTTCTTCAGAGTTCTACAGTAATTATTTACTTATGAAAATGAAAAAAGAAATGCAACCCGAGGTAAATGACTCGTTATGATGGCCCTAGAGTCAGGGACAACTCACTGTATTTACAACTGACTCAGATCTTCAGGCCAAGAATCCTAGTAGGAAGATATGAGTCCCCTTGTACCAGATTGTTCAGTAAACAAAGTTGCAGCTCCCACAAGGCCCCTGACAGGGCTGCAGATTGGTGTTTCTTCACCCATCAAGGCTGGAGTTTTGTGACAGCCTAGCTCGTTAGCACACAGCTGCAGATGGAGTCTAACACTGCAACAAGACAAAATATTGCCAAGTTTGTGAAGTTTTTCTTCTGTAGACTCTCTGTCCACCATCCTCTCCATTGCCTCCTCTTTAAAAAAAAAATTTATTTATTTATTTGGCTGCGCCGGGTCTTAGTTGTGGCACGCGGGATCTTTGTTGCCGCGTGTGGGATCTTTAAGTGGACACTTTTAGTTGCTGCATGCGGGCTCTTATCTGTGGCATGCAGGATCCAGTTTCCTGACCAGGGGTCAACCCGGGCCCCCTGCATTGGGAGCGTGGAGTCTTAACCGCTGGACCTCCAGGGAAGTCCCGCCTCCTCTTTCTTTATCCTCATCCCTGCTCTGAGTATCCCTTCCATCACTCTTCAATTCAGCGTTCTCATTCTCTTCTGAATCCTGGAACTAGGGAGAGAGGTGCTATAGTTAAATTAACTCACATTAAGCTGTCTAAGACTTTGTGTTTTGCTTCTTCCAATGTGAAAAGCAGCTAAATATCAGAGTCAAAAATGAATTATAAGAGTAGCAGATCTCCAGAGAAGATTGAATCCTCATTCCCGGCACGTTTGGGGTACTGAGGTCGGGGCTGTGAGTGGGATCCTAAGACTTGGACTGGTGAGTCTAAGGTTATGCACACAAAAGTCTTGGGTCCTTAGATTCCTCTCCAGGCCTACAAAAGCAGCCCACTTCTCCCTGTGAAAAGCTAGTGCCCACCTCTTTCTTACAGACAATGAAGAGGCTTCTGTCTTAGAAGACAGCATGCATTACCGAAACTGCCTTCTATTCCCCAGAAGTAGGGTATATTAAAATTTTCTGGATGCCCACACACCGCAACGAAGAGTAGCCCCCACTCACCGCAACTAGAGAAAGCCCGTGCGCACAGCAAAGACCCAACGCAGCCAAAAATCAATAAATAAAAATTAAATTAAAAACAAATTTTTCTGGATGAATGGCAGAGATCAGTGCCACCCCTGGACACCTAAATGATGTAGAGGTGGTTGTTCCCATCAAATTCCTATTTAATTCACCAGACTGGACACTACAAAAACCAGACAGATCCTGAAGAATGACAGTAGACTCCTGCACATGCAATCAAGTAGTACTTGTAGCTCCTCTGCCAGATATAGTATCTTTTCTAGAGTAACTTAACACAGCCTCAGGTTCATGGTGTGTGGTCACTGAAATCTGGAAAGAAAGTTTTTTTCCATCCTATCAGGAAAGATTACCAGAGACAGAGCATATTTACATGAAACTGACAAGACAATAGAATGCATTTATGATTTTGCCCCAAGGCTATATTAACTTTCCAGTCCTCTGTCTTAATAGAGTCCAAAGGGATGAGGACATTTCTCGGAACATTGCTTTGGTCTGCTATAGTGATGACATCATATTAATTGAAGGAGATAAGCAAGAAGTAGCAAGTGTGTTGGGAGCCTTGGTATGACACCTGTGTATACAGAGGGTAGGAGAAAAACACAATGAAGACTCAGAGAACATGCCACTTCAGTTTTTAGATGTCCAGTGGTTTGTGGCATGCCAGGGTAGCCCCTCAGAAGTAAAGGACAAATTATTCCTGCCTCTAAGAAGGAAGCACAACACCTGGGCAGCCTATCTCCCTCCAGTGGATACAATGGTGCTAGTTCACTGGTCATTTCTCTCCTTTCCAAGGTTCCTTTAAACTTTCTAAGGTTAAGGGAGAGAAGAGGAGACAGGATAAGACAGGGAAAGGGAAAGGGGAAAAGAGAATGGGAAGGGGAGAGGATGAGAGCGCAATGAAGATGATAGAGGGAGAGAGAAAAGAGAGAAATGGAGAGATTAGAGGAAAAGGGAAAGAGAAAGAATGTAAGGAGATAAACCAAAAGAAACAGGAAAAATGGAGGAAGAAAAATTACATGGGGAGAGAAAAAGAAAAGATAAAAATAAATTTAAAAAGGAGAAGGGAGAAGTTTCTGGTGTCCTAAACTGAGCTGCATTACAGAAAAGGAGTAAAATTATTTCAAATCATTTTAAGCAGCTAATATCATGGTGAGAAAAAACACAAACACTTTATTTACATTTAACACTTTTTTTTTTTACCACATTCTCCCTGAGAGGTGGACCCAGGCCTCTTTCAGACAAATAATTGAAAAGCAGAAAACATAATAAACAACCCCATCCTCCTCTAGAACAAAACACAGAGCCAAAAGGCGAGGAGAGCGGTATGCAGAGCTGCTTCAGTGCACACTAGCAGAGAAGAGGGAAACGGAACCCCTATTTTGTAATCCCTGATGCTATTCATGGTGTCATGTACCACTGCTGGAAATCAGAAGCGTTTGGCCAGATTTGGGGGGATTTCTATGCACACCTTTTGCCTGAATTTTCTGAAAGCCAGGTCTTCAGAAGGTGGAGGAGCTGTCTGTCTGACCACACCTGACTTGGGGACAGAGGGACAGAGTGCAAATGCCTTGAGGGGCTACCCCCACCATCCACACGATCAGCACATTGGGAGGAGCCCATCTTCTGCTGTTCCTGCTACACCACTGTGGGAGCGTTTGAAACAAAACGGGCACTAAGACCCACATAAAAACAAACTTCATAGTACAGCTCTATTTTTATTTTTAGTAGTTTTAAAAATTGTAATTGTGCGGGCTTACCTGGCAACGCAGTGGTTGAGAGTCCTCCTGTCGATGCAGGGGACACGGGTTCGTGCCCCGGTCCGGGAAGATCCCACATGCCGCGGAGCGGCTGGGCCCGTGAGCCATGGCCGCTGGGCCTGCGCGTCTGGAGCCTGTGCTCCGCAACGGGAGGGGCCACAACAGTGAGAGGCCCGCGTACCGCAAGAAAAAAAAAATTGTAATTGTGGGGAAAACCATGTAACAGAAAATTTACCATCTTAAACATTTAAAGTGTACACTTGTGTAGTGTTAAATACATTCACAATACTGTGCAACAGATCTCCAGAATTTTTCATCTTGTAAAACTGAAAATCAAAACGCATTACCCAAATCCCCATTTCCCCCTCCCTCCAACCCCTGGAAACCACCATTCTGCATTCTGTCTCTATGAGTTTGACTACATTATATACCTCATACAAGTGGAATCTTACAGTACTTGTCTTTTTTTGTGACTGGCTTATTTCACTTAGCACACTGTCCTCAAGCTTCATCTGTATTGTAGTATGTAACAGGATTGCCTTCTTTTTTAAGAGTGAGTAATATTTCATTTTCTGCAAATACCACATTTTGTTTATCCATTCATCCACTGATGGACATTTGAACTGCTTCACCTCTTGGCTATTTTGAATAATGCTGCAATGGACATGCGTGTGCAAATATCTCTGAGATCCTACTTTCTTTGGGATGTATACCCAGAAGTGGCATTGTTAGATCATATGGGAATTTGAATTTTTTTAACATCTTTATTGGAGTATAATTGCTTTACAATGGTGTGTTAGTTTCTGCTTTACAACAAAGTGAATCAGTTATACATATACATATGTTCCCATATATCTTCCCTCTTGCGTCTCCCTCCCTCTAGACTATTGATATCTAGTCTCATAGCGTTGTGGTAGGAAAAGATACTTGATACGATTTCAACTTTCTTACATTTACCAAGGCTTGATTTGTGACCCAAGTTATGACCTATCCTGGAGAATGTTCCATGAGCACTTGAGAAAAATATGTATTCTGTTGTTTTTGGATGGAATGTCCTATAAATATCAATTAAGTCCATCTTGTTTAATGTATCATTTAAAGCTTGTGTTTCCTTATTTATTTTCATTTTGGATGATCTGTCCATTGGTGAAAGTGGGGTGTTAAAGTCCCCTACTATGAATGTGTCGAATTCCCCTTTTATGACTGCTAGTATTTGCCTTATGTATTGAGGTGCTCCTATGTTGGGTGCATAAATATTTACAATTGTTATATCTTCTTCTTGGATCAATCCCTTGATCATTATGTAGTGTCCTTCTTTGTCTCTTCTAATATTCTTTATGTTAAAGTCTATTTTATCTGATGTGAGAATTGCTACTCCAGCTTTCTTTTGATTTCCATTTGCATGGAATATCTTTTTCCATCCCCTCACTTTCAGTCTGTATGTGTCCCTAGGTCTGAAGTGGGTCTCTTGTAGACAGCATATATATGGGTCTTGTTTTTGTATCCATTCAGCCAGTCTCTGTCTTTTGGTGGGAGCATTTAACCCACTTATATTTAAGGTAATTATCGATATGTATGTTCCTATTCCCATTTTCTTAATTGTTTTGGTTTTGTTATTGTAAGTCTTTTCCTTCTCTTGTGTTTCTTGCCTAGAGAAGTTCCTTTAGCATTTGTTGTAAAGCTGGTTTGGTGGCACTGAACTCTCTCAGCTTTTCCTTGTCTGTAAAGGTTTTAATTTCTCCATCAAATCTGAATGAGATCCTTGCTGGGTAGAGTAATCCTGGTTGTAGGTTTTTCTCCTTCATCACTTTCAATATGTCCTGCCACTCCCTTCTGGCTTGCAGCGTTTCTGCTGAAAGATCAGCTGTTAACCTTATGGGGATTCCCTTGTGTGTTATTTGTTGTTTTTCCCGTGCTGCTTTAAATACGTTTTCTTTGTATTTAATTTTTGACAGCTTGATTAATATGTGTCTTGGAGTGTTTCTCCTTGGATTTATCCTGTATGGGACTCTCTGTGCTTCCCGGACTTGATTAACTATTTCCTTTCCCATATTAGGGAAGTTTTCAACTATAATCTCTTCAAATATTTTATCAGTCCCTTTCTTTTTCTCTTCTTCTTCTGGAACCCCTATAATTCGAATGTTGGTGCATTTATTTTTGTCCCAGAGGTCTCTGAGACTGTCCTCAGTTCCTTTAATTCTTTTTTCTTTATTCTGCTCTGCAGTAGTTATTTCCACTATTTTATCTTCCAGGTCACTTATCCGTTCTTCTGCCTCAGTTATTCTGCTATTGATCCTGTCTAGAGTACTTTTAATTTCATTTATTGTGTTGTTCATCATTGCTTGTTTCCTCTTTAGTTCTTCTAGGTCCTTGTTAAATGTTTCTTTCATTTTCTCTATTCTGTTTCCAAGATTTTGGATCATCTTTACTATCATTAGTCTGAATTCTTTTTCAGGTAGACTGCCTATTTCCTCTTCATGTGTTAGGTCTGGTGGGTTTTTATCTTGCTCCTTCATCTGCTGTGTGTTTTTCTGTCTTCTCATTTTGCTTATCTTACTGTGTTTGGGTCTCCTTTCTGCAGGCTGCAGTTTCTTAGTTCCCGTTGTTTTCGGTGTCTGGCCCCAGTGGCTAAGTTTGGTTCAGTGGGTTGTGTAGGCTTCCTGGTGGAAGGGACTAGTGCCTGTGTTCTGGTGGATGAGGCTTGATCTTGTCTTTCTGGTGGGCAGGTCCACGTCTGATGGTGTGTTTTGGGGTATCTGTGGACTTATTACGATTTTAGGCAGCCTCCCTGCTAATGGGTGGGGTTGTGTTCCTGTCTTGCTAGTTGCTTGTCATAGGGTGTCCAGCACTGTAGCTTGCTGGTCGTTGAGTGAAGCTGGGTGTTGGTGTTGAGATGGAGATCTCTGGGAGATTTTTGCCGTTTGATATTACGTGGAGCTGGGAGGTCTCTTGTGGACCAGTGTCCTGAAGTTGGCTCTCCCACGTCAGAGGCATAGCACAGACTCCTTGCTGGAGCACCAAGAGCCTTTCATCCATACGGCTCAGAATAAAAGGGAGAAAAAGTAGAAAGAAAGAAAGAAGGTAAAATAAAATAAAATAAAGACAAAATAAAGTTATTAAAATAAAAAATAATTATTAAGAAAAAAATTTTTTTTAAGTAAAAAAAAATAATGGACGGACAGAACCCTAGGACAAATGGTGAAAGCAAAGTTATACAGACAAAATCTCACACAGAAGCATACACATACACACTCACAAAAAGAGGAAAAGGAGACAAAATAATATATCTTCCTCTCAAAGCCCACCTCCTCAATTTGGTATGATTCGTTTTCTCTTCAGGTATTCCACAGACGCAGGTACATCCAGTTGATTGTGGAGCTTTAATCCGCTGCTCCTGAGGCTGCTGGGAGAGATTTCCCTTTCTCTTCTTTGTTCCCACAGCTGCCGGGGTTCAGCTTTGGATTTGGCCCCACCTCTGCGTGTAGGTCGCCTGAGGGCGTCTGTTCTTCGCTCAGTCAGGACGGGGTTAAAGGAGCCGCTGATTTGGGGCCTCTGGCTCACTCAGGCCGGGGGGAGGGAGGGGTACAGGTGCGGGGCGAGCCTGCGGTGGAAGAGGCCGGCGTGACGTTGCAGCGGCCTGAGGCGCACCATGCGTTCTTCCGGGGAAGGTGTCCCTGGGTCACAGAACCCTGGCGGTGGCGGGCTGCAGTGGCTCCCGGGAGGGGAGGTGTGGAGAGTGACCTGTGCTCGCACACAGGCTTCTTGGTGGCGGCAGCAGCGGCCTTAGCGTCTCATGCCCGTCTCTGGGGTCCGTGCTGATAGCCGTGGCTTGCGCCCGTCTCTGGAGCTCCTTTAAGCAGCGCTCTTAATCCCCTCTCCTCGCGCACCAGGAAACAAAGAGGGAAGAAAAAGTCTCTTGCCTCTTCGGCAGCTCCAGACTTTTCCCCGGACTTCCTGCCGGCTAGCTGTGGCACACTAACCCCTTCAGGCTGTGTTCACGCCGCCAACCCCAGTCCTCTCCAGGCGCTCCAACTGAAGCCCGAGCCTCAGCTCCCAGCCCCGCCCGCCCCGGCGGGTGAGCAGACAAGCCTCTTGGCTTGGTGAGTGCCAGTCGGTCCTGATCCTCTGTGCGGGAATGTCTCCGCTTTGCCCTCCGCACCCCTGTTGCTGCGCTCTCCTCCGCGGCTCCGGAGCTTCCCCCTTCCGCCACCCGCAGTCTCTGCCCCCGAAGGGGCTACCTAGTGTGTGGAAACCTTTCCTTCTTCACAGCTCCCTCCCACTGGTGCAGGTCCCGTCCCTATCCTTTTGTCTCTGTTTTTCCTTTTCTCTTTTGCCCTACCCAGGTACGTGGGGAGTTTCTTGCCTTTTGGGGGGTCTGAGGTCTTCTGCCGGCGTTTAGTGGGTGTTCTATAGGAGCAGTTCCACGTGTAGATGTATTTCTGGTGTACCTGTGGGGAGGAAGGTGATCTCCACATCTTACTCTTCTGCCATCTTTCCCCTCCTCCTAATTTTAATTTTTTGAGGAACCTTTCTACTGTTTTCCATAGTGGCTGCATCATTTTACATTCCCACCAACAATCATAGTGCAGCTCTATTAAACCAAAATAACCACTGCGGACAGCTGCAGAGATAGCCAGAGATAATTATAGCCACAGTAAGCATGCTGGGGTTCTCTGAAAGGTTTCTTTGTTAACAATCACTAGCAGGGAAACATTCACACATCAAATCAACAACATACAAAATACCAGGGAGGAGGTCACCTGACAGTTATACAACCATTAATTCTTTTGGTCGATCCCATTTTCATGAGCACAGACACTGGAAACTGAAGGAACCATGTAAAACAAGACATTTTAATAAAAGCCCATTTTTATTTTTAGTTTTATTTCCCTTACTCTAGGAGGTGGGTCAAATGGGTCAAAAAAGATCTTGCTGTAGTTTATGTCAAAGAGTGGTCTTCCTATGTTTTCCTCTAAGAGTTTTATAGTGTCCGGTCTTACATTTAGGTCTTTAACCCATTTTGAGTTTATTTTTGTGTATGATGTTAGGAAGTGTTCTAATTTCATTCTTTTACATATAGCTGTCCAGTTTTCCCAGCACCACTCATTAAAGAGAGTGTCTTTTCTCCATCGCATATCCTTGCCTGCTTTGTCATAGATTAGTTGACCATAGGTGTGTGGGTTTATCTCTGGGCTTTCTATCCTGTTCCATTGATCTATATTCCTGTTTTTGTGCCAGTACCATATTGTCTTGATTACTGTAGCTTTGTAGTATAGTCTGAAGTCAAGGAGTCTGATTCCTCCAGTTCCATTTTTTTCCCTCAAGATTGCTTTGGCTATTCGGGGTCTTTTGTGTCTCCATACAAATTTTAAGTTTTTTTGTTCGAGTTCTGTAAAAAATGCCATTGGTAATTTAATAAGAATTGCACTGAATCTGTAGATTGCTTTGGGTAGTATAGTCATTTTGACAGTGTTGATTCTTCCAATCCAAGAACATGGTATACCTCTCCATCTGTTTGTGTCATCTTTAATTTCTTTCATCAGTGTCTTATAGTTTTCTGAGTACAGGTCTTTTACCTCCTTAGTTAGGTTTATTCCTAGGTATTTTATTCTTTTTGTTGCAGTGGTGAATGGGATTGTTTCCTTAATTTCTCTTTCTGATCTTTCATTGTCAGTATATAGGAATGCATGATATTTCTGTGCATTAATTTTGTACCCTGCAACTTTACCAAATTCCGTTAGAGGGCGCTTCTGCTGAATGGAAATTCTCATTTTGGCATTGCTGTGTATGCTTTGGAGAACAAGAAAAAATCCAAATCTGCTTTAAAAAACCATTGGCATACTTTCATATGCATTTTTAGACTCCTTGCGAGCCAGAAAAGTCATTTACAGTATTTCTCTCCAGTTGCTATCTGAGACAAAATCCAGAATTGGTACTCCAGCTATGTTGCTGCTGCTGCTACTTCAAACCCCTTTAATATTCCTAGTCATGGATTTGGCCTTGTGTCTTGATATTTTGTCTGCATGCTTCCAAAACCCACAGAGAATGGTGAACGACTCTCTGAAGCCAGTCCTCTGCTGCTTTACAGGGTGTCACACACTGAAGACTCATCGTTTCCAGCAGTCAACTGAAGCCACAGGGATAGCTGTGATAAACTACAAATAAAATCTCTCTGAGCATGCTCCATGCCCCAAGTCACCCCCCTCTCCCAAAGGGAGGAAGAATAAATAGCCTTGGATAACATGGCATGGCTGCCTGCAAGTTAAGGACACACTGGAAATCCAGGCACAGGCAGCAATGTAGACCTGAGGGAAGAGAGGGAGGCAAAAAAAGGGAAGAGGGAGACAGAGGCAGACAGAGATAGTCAGGAGCAGAGAGAAAAAGAACAGCCTCTGACTTGGAGAGCTTTTGAGATGAAAACCTTCCAATCTTTCAAAGACTCTTGGAAGTCAGGTAAGGGGATGCTGGTCCTGCCTGGGCACTAATGTGCAATGCCCCATTGTCCCTCTTTTCTTTGACATTTGTCATTATTGTGACTCTTTACCTGGTTTCTATGAATAAATTACTGGAGTAATTTGTATCAAGAACATACAAAATGACAAGGAGGAGCTCACTTTATATTAGCATTTTGCTTCCATTCCATTTCTTTCTATTCCCACCCAGGGACTCTTAAAGAGTCCTTTAAGAAGGCTTTTCCCCAAATAATGTTTTGTTTTGTTATTTTAAGAATATTTGAAAGGGCAGATATTTATCATTTCAAGTGCTTGGCTTCTACTTGTCCTCTTCTTTAGTGAGCAAATATCTCACACACACACGCGTGCACACACACACACACACACACACACACGTAACTTGTTTGCCTCAGATAGAGATTGTTTCCAGTCCCTCATTTTACAGACAAGGAAACCAAAGCCCAAAAAGGAGTGGGCACTTATTTCCTTACACTAACCAGGGCTTCTCATTTCCAGGTCAGCATCTATATTGACGTGGAAGAGAGAGGGAAGGGAGACAGAGACAGAAACAGAGAAATAGAGACAGAGAGAGAGAGGGGGAGAGAGGCAGAGGGAGAGAGAGAGAAAGGGACTGACTGTCCATGTCTCAGGCCTTACTACTGGAGGTAAAGGGAGAAGGGTGAAATGTCAAGCTCAAGAGTGAAAATCACTTCTCTAAATCTTTTCACAGGGAAAAGCCTGAGGCTTTGGCAGCCCCGTCCCCTTGTGCTGGGAGTGCCTAGGACACAGAGGAGTGTACATTGGTGGGGGAAAGAGGGATGGGTAAGGGCACGAGGAAAGGGAAGGTGAGAGAGAGAAATTTGAAAGAGAAATGTTTTGGTTCTTTTTATTAAAGTAGGCTGCCTAGGAGTTGAAAATGGTCATGTCAACAGTGAACAAGATATGGGAGCTTGGAAGCGGAAGAGCCAGGGGGCAGCAGTTTCAGCGTGCCAGGGAGCTTTACGGGGGGTTGAAAAGTTGCTTTTGTAGCCTACTGAGTGCCATCCCAGCATCAAGGTCTTCCGAATAACCCCCTGTCTGGCAAAGAGATGAACCCTGGCTCCAAACAGCCCCACGAGCATGATCATCACGGCTCTAGTTTATTGAGCCAGTGTTATGTTTGTGACACTGTACGTGTGCTAACTCACTTTATCCTCATAACCACCCCATTAAGTAATTCTATTACTACCCCATTAAAAAATGCAGAAACAGAAGCTCAGAGACTTGAAGAAACTTTCCAAGGGCACAAAGCCAGTCATGGCCAGAGCCAGGAGAGAACCCAGGTCTGTTTCATTCTGAGGCCAGTGGATCTTGACTACCTCACTCTACTGCCTCTCAAACATTAAAATGTAACTTTAGTGATTGGTTCCCAAGTTTTGTTTTGTTTTTTTTCTTGCCACATGGAGCAGCATGTGGGGTCTTAGTTCCCTGACCAGAGATGAAACCCACGCCCCCTGCAGTGGAAGAGCAGAGTCTTAACCACTGGACCACCAGGGAGGTCCTCCCAAGCTTTTTTTAAAATTACAAAGTGTATAAATAGGTTTCAGTTAGATGTTCAACAAAGCACAGGCAGGTCAGTATAAAGGCTGACCTGGAAATGAGAAGACCTGAGCTGTACCAGCTTCATGTACGGAACTAACTGTCCTTGGGTTTCCCTGTCTGTAAAATGAGGGGCTGAAGACCATCTCTGAGGCAAACAAGTTACAATTATTTTAATGATGGGAGAACAGAAACAACTAAAAGGAAAAAGACCAAACACCAAGTATTAATATTAGTCGAGTGTGAACGCTAGTCTCAACCCATTGACAAGGTTCATTATGGCGATGTGATGTCTTTCACTATCTTTCAAGTCATCACACATTATAATTTTCCTGTCTCCAATTGTCTGCTTGCACTGCTGACATTGAACTTTTTGTTGCCAGCTATACAAAACCATTTTTCGGAACCTGAGGGAAATCTGCCCACTTTTGTTTTTTCCACTCCACAATTTGTGTTAGAATTTGTACCCAAATTATCAACGGCTAATTTTCTGTAATAATGTTGTAGTCTATGTTAAATTTCTTCCAACGGAAAGTGGGAATGCAACAATATCAACTCTGGATTCTGAATTGTACTTTTTTCTAGTTTTTTTTTAATAATATTGTCTATCACTGCTTTATAACAGCTTTATTGAGATCTAGTGGATATTCCACAAAATTCACCCATTTAAAGGTGTACATTTCAGTGGGTTTTTTTTTTTAGCATATTACCAAATTGTGAAACAATCATCACTAATGTTAGGACATTTCCATAACCCTCAAAACAAACCTTTTACCTATTAGCAGTCACTCCCCATTTCCCTCTCCACTCTGGCCCTGGCAACCACTAGTCAGCTTTTGTGATTCTAATATTTGTCTATACTGGAAATTTCGTATAATAGAACCATACAAAATATGGTCCTTTCTGACCGGCTTCTTTCACTTAGCATAACGTTTTCAATATTCATCCATATTGTAGCATGTATCAGTATTTCATTCCTTTTTATGGCCAAATAATCCACTGTGGTATATACAACATTTTGATTATCTATCCATCAGCGCTGATGGGCATTTAGGTTGCTTCCATTTTTCTGGCTATTAGGAATAATGCTGTTGTAAAATCTTTGTATACAAGCTGTGTGGTTACATATTTTCAGATCTCTTGTGTATAAACCGATGAGTGGAACTGATAGGTCATGTGGTAGCTATATGTTTAACTTTGTGAGGAACAGTCAGACTATTTTCCAAAGCAGCTGCACAATTTTACAATCCCAGCAACAAGGTATGAGTGTTCCACTTTCTCCACATCCCTGCTGTCATTTGTTTTTGTTTGTTTCTTTTTTTTCCTTCCAGTTTTATTGAGATATAATTGACATACAGCACTGTATACGTTTCAGGTGTGCAGCATAATGATTTGACTTCCATACATCATGAAATGATGACTACATCATCTCATATAGATACAAAATTAAAGAAATAGAAAAAATATTTTTCCTTGTAGTGAGAACTCAGCATTTACTGTCTTAACAACTTTCCTATATAACGTACATCAGTGTTAATTATATTAGTCATGTTGTACATTACATCCCTAGTACTTATTTATCTTATAACTGGAAGTTTGCATTTTTCTCTGTTTCTGATTCTTGCCAGTCTACTGGGTATGAAGTGGTATCTCATTGTGGCTTTGATTTGCATTTCCATAATGACTAATCACATTGAGTGTCTTTTCATGTGTTTGTTGGTCATTTGTATATCTTCCTTGGATAAATGTCTATTCAAATATTTTGCTTATTTAAAAAAATGTTTTTGAGTGTACAATTCAGTGGCAATAAGTATATTCACATTGCTGTGTAATTAGCACCACCACCCATCTCCAGAACTTTCTTTTTATCTTCCAAAACTGAAACTCCATACCCACTAAATAATTCCCCAGTCTCCCCTCCCCCCAGCATTTTGCAGCTATAATTCTTTCTGTCTCTATGAATTTGACTACTCTAAGCACCTCATATAAGTGGAATCATACAGTATTTGATCTTTTGTGACTGGCTTGTTTCGTCTGGCATAATTTCTTCAAGGTTCATCCATATCATAGTTTATGTCAGAATTCCTTCTCCACACCCACTGATGTACTTCATTCTGGGTCTTTTCCTCGACGGTAGGGTTTCTCAACTTTGGCACCATTGACATTTGGGGCTGGCTAACTCTTTTTCTGTTGTTGTTGATTTTTTTTTTGTTATCCAGTTTTATTGAGATATAATTGACATATAACCTTGTATTCGCTTAAGGTGTACAACAAAATAACTTGATATGCATATATATAGTGGAATAATCACCACAAGAAGTTTAGTTAAAACCCATCACCTCACATAGTTCAAAAAATCTTTTTCCTTCTGATGAGAACTTTTAAGATCTACTCTCTTAGCAACTTTCAAATAGATAATATGGGGAACTTCCCTGGTGGTCCAGTGGTTAAGACTTCGCCTTCTAATGCAGGGGGTGTGGGTTTGATACCCAGTCGCGGAGCTAAGATCCCACATGCCTCACAGCCAAAAAAACAAAACATAGGGCTTCCCTGGTGGCGCAGTGGTTGAGAGTCCGCCTGCCGATGCAGGGGACACGGGTTCATGCCCCGGTCCGGGAAGATCCCACATGCTGCGGAGTGGCTGGGCCCGTGAGCCATGGCCACTGAGCCTGCGCGTCAGGAGCCTGTGCTCCACAACGGGAGAGGCCACAACGGTGAGAGGCCCGCGTACCGCAAAAAAAAAAAAAAATAATAATAATAAATAAATAAATAAAATAAAATAAAACAGAAGCAGTATTGTAACAAATTCAATAAAGACTTTAAAAATGGTCCACATCAAAAATAATCTTTAAAAAAAAGATTTGCAAAAAAAAATACACAATATGGTATTGTTAACCACAGTCACCATGCTGTCTGTTACATCCCCCAGAACTTATTAATCTTATAACTAGAAGTTTGTACCTCCTGACCACCACCCAATTTCTCCACTTCCCACTCCTACTCCCACCCCCGCCTCTGGCAACCACAAATCTGATCTCTGTTTCTATGAGTTTGGTTTTCTTAGATTCCACATATAAATGAGATCATACAGTATTTGTCCTTCTGTGTTTGACTTATTTCACTTAGCATAATGCCCTTAAAGTCAATCCATGTTGCTTCAATTGGCAGGATTTTCTTCTTTTTATGACTGAATTATATATAAAACTCACATTTTGTTATATATATAAAACTCACATTTCTTTATCCATTCATCTATTTTTTATTGGAGTATAATTGCTTTACAATGTTGTGTTAGTTTCTGCTGTACAGTGAAGTGAATCAACTATATGTATACACATATCCCTTCCCTCTTGGACCTCCCTCCCCCCACCATCCCACCCCTCGAGGTCATCACAGAGCACCAAGCTGAGCTCCCTGTGCTACACAGCAGGTTCCCACTAGCTATCTATTTTACACATGGTAGTGTATTTACATCAAGCCTAATCTCCCAATTAATCCCACCCTCCCCTTCTCCACCGTGTCCATACGTCTGTTCTCTACATCTGTGTTTCTATTCCTGCCCTGCAAACAGGTTCACTTGTACCATTTTTCTAGATTCCACATATATGCGTTAATATACGATATTTGTTTTTCTCTTTCAGACTTACTTCACTCTGTATGACAGACTCTAGGTCCATCCACATCTGTACAAATGACCCAATTTCATTTCTTTTTAAATAAATAATTAATTAATTAATTTTATTTTTGGCTGCATTGGGTCTTCATTGCTGCGCCAGAGCTTCCTCTAGTTGCGGCGAGCAGGGGCTACTCTTCGTTGCAGTGCGCAGGCTTCTCATTGCGGTGGCTTCTCTTGTTGTGGAGCACGGGCTCTAGGTGCGCGGGCTTCAGTAGTTGTGGCACGCAGGCTTAGTAGTTGTGGCTCATGGGCTCTAGAGCACAGGCTCAGTAGTTGTGGCGCACGGGCTTAGTTGTTCTGCGGCATGTGGGATCTTCCTGGGCCAGGGATCAAACCCATGTCCCCTGCATTGGCAGGTGGATTCTTAACCACTGCATCACCAGGGAAGTCCCCCGATTTCATTTCTTTTTCTATCCATTCATCTATTGATGGACACTTAGGTTGTTTCCACAGCTTGGCTATTTGTAAATAATGCTGTAATGGAGGGGCTGGCAATTCTTTTTGTAGGTGGTATCCTGTGCATTGTAGGATGCCTAGCCATACCTCTGGGCTCTACCTTGCTATATGCTAATAGCATTCCCCCAATTGTAATGACCAAAAATGTGTGTAGATATTGTCAAAATCCTTGGGGAGAAAAATCTGCCTAGGTAAGAACCATTCGCCTAGAGTCCAGCAAGGTAGGGCTGGGAACAGGGCTGGTCCTCAGAAAAATTGTAGATTTGCAGTGGCTTGAATGCCAAAAGCCTCAAGACGTAAAGGATTGATACTCTGATGCTGAAATTCTAGGCTCCAAGTTATCCTGAAGTATGACAAACATGTAGCCCCTTTTCCAAAACTAAATCCTCATTTTTCATCATCTTATTTCTCTAGTGATAGTGATTTGTTAAACAAATAAACTTTTTCTATGTCCATCATATGTTTAGTGCTCTTTTTTTAACACAATCATGAATGAGAAAAATGATCTTTTGGCCAAACACATGCCCTGATTCTTGGTTGGAAATAAGTCATCTTAGGTTTCAAGGTCCGTTCAAGCCCCACATGCTTTAACCTCAGGTATGAAGGACCATCTTGGGGAGAGAGCGCCCATTTATGGACATCATGCAGGCTGTCAGGACTCAGTGGGCCTTTTTACTGATCTCCTTTGATTCTTTTCTATGTTCTGCTTATCACAATGGCCAGGCCAACCCTTCTACCCTCTTCTGAAATGCTCAGTCTTTTCCTCAGTTAGATAAATTATATCACCTTCCTCTTATTCAGTTCATTCATTGGACGTGTCTCTATTGAGGGCCTACTATGGGCCAGGCACTAGGCTAAATACTATTGATACAATGGTAAAAAGACAAACTTATTCCCTGACTTTATGGAACTCTTGTTATAGTGGTACAATTGAGAGAAATCAATAAACACATAAATAATGCTATTACAAAGTGAGATAAGTACTTGAACAGAAAAAAAAAACAACCGAGATTTTAGAGAATAGCAGGACATTCTGGTAGGAAGACCTCTCACAAAAGGTGATAATTAAGCCATGATCTGAAAGATGAGAAAGTCCAGACATGAACAGAGTGAAGAAAAGAGAGTTCCAGGAAAAGGAACCAGCATGTTCTAAGGCCCTGAAGTGGCTCTTTTGCAGGTATTTACAAAAATGGCCTCAATCCTTTCCTCCCTCTATCCAGGCCCTTTGCAGTGTGACTTTAGCTCCTCCCACCAAGAGGTGGAGTCTATTATTACACCCCTTGAATCTGGACTGGGCTTGTGCCTTGCTTTGGCCAATAGAATATGGTAGAAGGGAGAGTGTATCAGTTCAGAGCCTAAGCCTTAAGAGATCCTGCACACTTCTCTTGGAGCCTGCCCAGTTGCCATGACCAAGCCCGGGTTAGTTTACTGGAGGATGAGAGACCACAAAGCAGAGACATGTCATTCCTGCTGAGGCAAATCATCTTAGACCAGCTAGCCTGCAGCCCACCCAGCAGCTGCCTACAATTCTAAGAGAAAACCCAGCCAAGGCCAGGTGAATCACTTGCTGAGCTCTGCCCAAATTGCCAACCCAGGGAATTTTGAGCTATTCTTTTTTCTTCCTGCTCCTCCAACTTGATAATTTCAAGTTGCAAGTTGGAGCAGAAAAACCAGTGGTGTAATTCAGTCTGACTCTGAAGGACTGAGAATTAGGGAGCCAATGATCTAAGTCCCTGCATGAATCTAAAAGCCCAAGAACCAGGAGTACCAATGTCTAAAGGCAAGAGAAGATGGATGCCTCAGCTCAAGTAGAGAGTGAATTTACCTTTCTTTAGCCTTTTTTTCTATTCAGGCCCTCAGTGAATTGGATAATGCCCATCCACATTGGTGAGGGTGATCTTATTTCCACACAGTCTACTGATTCAAGGGCTAATCTCTTCCAGAGACACTGGCACAGACACATCCAGAAATAATATTTTACCCGCTACCTGGACATCTCTTAGCCCAGTCAAGTTGGCACATAAAATTAACTATCACACTATCAGTCAGGCATTGTACTAACTGCTGGCAATATAGTAGTGATATAATAGGCAATATCCCTACCCTCACAGAACTCTCAGTCCTTTTTTGCCTTAATTTCCCTTTATATATGTGCAATGAAGACTTTGCTCTTCCTTTAATTTCAGTAATTACGAACTTCAGAATAAAGAACGGTAAACCCATTAATATTGCTTCCTGACACCATCTGTCAGTATTGGATTTGCATTTCACATGGTTTGGAAAGGTCATTAAAAATCTGAATTCCAGGCCAAATATCCCATGGAATTTAGATTTATTCTTCCTCTCTGTCCAATGAAATAAAGATAGAGGTGAATGGAAATATTCCAGTTCAGATACAGTTGTGGTGATCAAATGATCACAGATATAGGACCTCATTAAGAACCAAAGTATCTATGACATAACCCAGGAAAATCCATGAAACAAAGGAGAGTTAAGACTTCAGCACTGATTTACTGTGTACCCTTGGCCAAGGTCTTTTCCCTCTCTAGTTTTGGTTGCCCAATCTCTTGAGTGAGGGGGTTGGACTAGATCAGTATTTTTTAAAATTGTGTTCTGCAGAGGTCTAGGTCTCCAGGATCCCCATCCCCCACTGCAAACTAATATATTCTATTTGAAGAAAGGTTTTTATGTCTTTAAAAATTGAAAATATGAATTACATGATCCCAGTGGTCTCATCAAGCTCTGAAGATCTATGAGTCTATAATTCATCATTATGACCTCTCACAAAAAATAATGCAATGCCCTCCCAAATTTCATTATTCTTAAGAAACCTGTCAACAAGAGGATTTCCTGGATAAAAATCTGTAGGTCAAGTTTCTGTTAGACCCTGTGATGGATACCAAAGTAGTTCAAGATGTGGTCTAATACTTCTTACAATGCACATCAATTGATCATTAAAAATCCTCCCCAACGTAGCTCATTTGTAGTTATTCCTTCAGTGAGTCCTTTAAAATAGTTTCACCAGACCTAGAATCACAGAATCTTAAGGCCGGAAGGGACCTTAGCGACCTGCACAGAGATATCATTAAAATAAAGCTAAGTATCTATTATTTGCCCTCCTTTTAAAAGTGTTGTCTCGGGCTTCCCTGGTGGCGCAGTGGTGGAGAGTCTGCCTGCCAATGCAAGGGACACGGGTTCGTGCCCTGGTCCGGGAGGATCCCACATGCTGCGGAGCGGCTGGGCCCGTGAGCCATGGCCGCTAAGCCTGCACGTCCGGAGCCTGTGCTCTGCAACTGGAGAGGCCACAACAGTGAGAGGCCCGTGTAACGCAAAAAACTAAAAAAATAAAAAATAAAAATGTTGTCTCAAGAGAACCCTGAATATTAAACTTACACTGAAGCATGTTTCCTCATTTGAGGGTTTAAAAAATATTCTAAATATACGGGGCTCTTGGCTTTGTGCCCAGGATCTTGTCTTTTAGGATACAAGTTTAGGATAAATGGCACTTCCAATTATAATTTCTCCCTGAAGAGGTCCTCTCCAACTCACTTCAATAATAGAGTAGTTACCTGGGGCAGGCAGCCTGGGGTTTCACAAAAGGCTTTCAGATCTGAAAACATGCACAGCTGATGATTAAGTACTCGTCCATCTGACCTAAATCTTTCTTTGGCCTTTGTGTGATTTGCCTGTACAGGTAGAATCCTATTTGAACAAGTTTGACACCAGAATTGCTAGTTTTAGCCTAATCTCCATGAGAGGGAAACCTACTGTTATAAGGTGTAGAGAAGAGCCAACTCTTTGTGGTTTTAATTTTTCTCACACAAAATGAATGTTTGTTATTGTACTTTATTTAAAAGAGTACCAGTTGGGGGTGGTGGCAGGGTTATGGATGTGAGGACATGTTTTGCCTATTCCAGAGCAGAAGTGTTTGAAAAAGAATATGCAGACTGCCTTTCTTCTATACAGCTGTACAGAGGTCCTTGAAATTCCCAAATATCACTGTAGCATGGGATTTCCCTCATAAAACCTCTATGTTCTGCAAAAGAAGCATCACCTTCTTATATTCCCTTCACTTTTGCTCATTTTCACTGCCAGCACTAGAAGCTGGTTTTCTTTCCAGGGCCTTTTTTTACACAAGGGGTAGGAGAAGCAAAATTGTTTTGACTTCATAGGAATTCCTGTTCTTAGCTGTGGAAGCTGAGTGATTATCCAGGTTCAACAAGGGGTGGTCAAGCATTGTCTCACTTTGCACATCTGCCTCGTAGAGAATGAAGTTCAAGTTTGTGCCTCAGCAAAGTTGCAAATCACTGCATGGCATGGGCATCCTGGATTTCTCCTAAAGGTAGAGATCTCAAAGTGAAGTCTGTGAATGCCAAAGGCACGTTATATTTGAAAACATGTAAATATTTTCAGAAAGGTGGATTGATGCCTTGGGAAATTTTAGAAGACAAAAACCTGTTCTAGTGAAGGTATTTGCTTTGGAAATTAGAGACATGTTAGCAAAGGCTATGTGTATCGGAGCAGTAAAGCAAATAGGTCTTGGCTTTAATCAAGAGGTGGTGACGATGGGGAATGTGACAGACATTGAAAGCAACGTTGGCAGAAATTATAGATGGCTTTGCTTGGTGTTGGTTGAGTCCTGTCTTTTCCAAAGGGCCCAAACTGTATATTCCTGCTTTCAATTTTAGCTCTAGGGGAAAAAAATTACCTCTAGGATCATAGTCTCTCTAAAACTCTATACCTATCATCATTCTTAGTGGTTTTCATATACTCTGGCCTCTCGATTCCTTGAACTCCTTTCCACCAATGATCTTGTCCTCCCTGCTGCCTCGGCCTCTCATCCTAGAATCTCATTTTCAAGCCTCCCACCCTGGGCAGCATCTCCTAACTCTCCAGCTCACCTGCCTTAGAGCCATAACCCAAGAATCCCTCAACCTCATAGGGCCCTAAAGTCTACTGATCTTACCATCTTTTCACTGCCCCTTAGCCCCTCAAATCTTCACTTCCTTCCTGGCCTTAAACTCTGTGGCCCATCCTTCTGGTCATTTTCTTGTACATACCCTCAATTCCCTTGTCTCCATCTTCCTCTCTTATTCTCACCTGGCAACCCCCCCCCCCCAGGTTAAATCACCTCTCCACCAGCACTGGAACTGCATCTGTGCAGCCCGTTAGAGCTGGAGAAAACATCAAGCTCTGCTGAATGCTCACACTTTACCTCCAAGACCACAAACCTCCAGGGGCTCTGAGTGCGGCTTAGCATCATGTTATGTCTCCCCAGGCCATTCTCCCACAGGCCTAGGTGATGATTTCTTACCTTCTCTGTTCTTCTCAAACCTACAACTCATCATTACTATTCTCACTCTTGGGTGATTGATGACCTCGCTTCCTCTTCCATTGAGAAAATAACAGCAGTCAGAAGAGAATTTCTACACTCCCACCACCAAATCTAGAAACTATCTACACCTGAACCCCATTCTCTACTTTCCTTCCTGTTACTACAGATGAGCTTTCTGGGTTCCTATCTAAGTCTACTCCTGTGCGCTGGCACATTGGTGTACTAGATTCCCTCCCATCTCGCCTGCGCCAGGTTATAACACCAGAAATTCTACCACCTCTCTCCTGCCTCATCATCTTTCCCTCTCCACTGCATTATTCCCATCAGTACACAATCATGCTAATATTTTCGCCCCTAAAGTGCCAACTGGTGGCAAAATGAAGGGTAGGTGGAAGAAGGGAGAGATGAGAGGCCAAAATATACTTGAAGAGGCTATTGCACAGTTCAGATGGGAGATGATGTGGGTTGAATGAAGACAGTGGAAGTGAGGATTGAATGGAGAAGATGGAGTCAGGAGACATTTCAGTGACAGAAGAGATAGAGCTTAGGGTCCCATTACATGGGGATAGCAAAGGAGTCGGAAGGAGAAGAGAAGAAGAGAGAGGACACTAAGATGGTTCTGCCTGGGTGAAGTGCAAATAGCAATGTCATCAACTAACAAATAGGGAAATTGAGTTGTGTTTGAGACTTGTATTCATTTTCTAGGGCTGCCATAACATAGTACCACAGACTAGGTGGTTTAAACAGAAATTTATTTTTTCACAATTCTGGAAGCTGGAAGTCTGAGATCAAGGTGTCACCAGGGTGGTTCCTTCCGAGGCCTCCCTTTCTGGCTTGTCGATGGCCATCTTCTCCCTCTGTCATCACATGGACTTCCCTCCGTATGTGTCTATGTCCTAATCTTTTCTTATGACACCAGTCATATTGGAGTAGGGCCCACCCGAATGACTTCATGTTAACTTAATTACCTCTGTAAAGACCCCCTGTAGTTTCTTAAAAAACTCAAAATAGAGTTGCCATATGATCCAGCAATCCCATTCCTGGGCATATATCCAAAGATAACCATACTTCCAAAAGATACATGCACCCCAATATTCATTGCTGCACTATTTACAATAGCCCGGACTTGGAAGCAACCTAGCCTAAATGTCCATCGACAGATGAATGGATAAAGAAGATGTGATTGACTAAGATATATAATGGAATATTACTCAGCCATAAAAAAGAATGGAATAATGCTGTTTGCAGCAACATGGATGGACCTAGAAGATTATCATATAAAGTGAGGTAAGTCAGACAGAGAAAAACAAATAAATGATATCACTTATATGTGGAATCTAAAAAAATGGTACAAATGAACTTTTATTTAGAAAACAGAAATAGACTCACAGACATAGAAAGGAAACTTATGGTTACCAAAAAGGAAAGAAGATGGAAGGGATAAATTAGGAGTTTGGGATTAACATATACACACTGCTACAGATAAAATAGATAAACAACAAGGACCTATTGTATAGCATAGGGTACTATATTCAATATCTTGTAAAAACCTATAATGGAAAAGAATCTGAAAAGAATATATATATATATATATACATATATATATATATATATAAAACTGAGTCACTGTGCTGTACACCTGAAACTGACACAACATTGTAAATCAACTATACTTCAATAAAAATCAAACAAACAAAAAACAAGACCCTCTGTAAATACAGTCATATTCTGAGGTACTAGGAGTCAGGACTTCAAAGGAAAGAATTCATCTGAACTTTGGGGGCCACAAATCAGCCCATAAAATGGCTATATTGGTTGAGGTGTTTGTGGGATGTCCAGCTGAGATATCTTCTAGTGGGGGCCAGGGCAGGAGATGGGAGTCCTCTTTGTAATAGTGAACAATAGCTCCCAGGGGAAGACTCTAGAAGGAAAGAAAAGAGGCAAAGATTGAACTTCTTGGAAGGCTTGCATTTGAGAGGCATTCAGAGATAAAGCACTAGGACACAGCAATTTTAGTAGGATAGCAGGGGCCAGCTAATGGCACAAGGAATAGCTTTGACTTCTAGAAGTAACAGTACATTTTGGTAGCTTCCGTTTCAGCCCCTTCCCTACCACCTCCCAGCCCCTGCTATTTTCATCTCGACTATTCCACATTGGCAGCACTATTTCTTCCCCCACTCTCTCACTAACACCCCACCAAATTGCTGAATAAGGCTGCATTTGCAAATTGATTTAGTTCTATTTAAAGAGCACATTTTGCAGCTAAACGAGAAACTCTCTAGGTGCCATTTGAGCGGCACTGACAGATGAATGTTCATGACCTACACATATGTACATAAACCCATACCTGCTCACAATACACTCACACACTCCCCAGAGGGGCCATGAGAGATGTGTGGCCTTCAATAATGGCGGGCCAGTGACAAATGGCCCTGCCTTTGTCTGCAGTGTGTCCATGGCAGGACTCAGAGCTGTGGAGTCCAGGGGCAGAAAATGTTTTCACTCCCAGCATTATGTCAGTTCCCCTTAATCACGGTGGATTCAGCAAGGTTGTGCTTTATAATTTTACCCGGACTGCTATTCAGTGGCCGCTTGGAGAAATACCCAAAAGAGACCTACCAGTTCTGTAAACTCTCTAGTGTTTTTAGGGAGGGCCAAATATGAAGGCTTGAGCTATATTTTATTTTCTTAATTTGTTTATTTGTTTTTAAAAAGCATGCTGAAATCCATGTTAATCGGTGTTCTTAAATTTTAAGCAGTAACGGTCGTCAAGGATAGGATCTTGTAATTGTCCGATTTATTGACCAATTTATTTAAAAGACTCATCAGAAGTATTTTCCAGAGATTCAGAAGGCGCTTTAAGGATTCTTCAGCAAGTGTTTTTTTCTTTCAGGATCCACCAAACACCCATTCCCTGTGAAGTCATTCCACATCTGCTCTCCTCCCTGCCCCTTTCCTTGGGGATAATGTTTCTGGGATACACTTCACATTCTTATCAGTCCATCTGCAATCTTACACACAGCGTTTTCTAAATTTGGGGTGAAAGGGGAGTATAGAGAGCGTTAGAATCAGAATCAAGGCGTAATAAGGGGAAACACTGAGTTATGGAACAAAATATTCTAAAATAATAACTTTCAGGAAAACCTCTTAATTTTTTAGCTTAATGAAAGGTTTTAAACTCACTTACTGCAAAAAAAAAAGCTTTAAAAAATCATTTTATTTTTTACATTGGAAAATATCAATGCTTGTTTCAGTGCAGGAGTTTCCTGAAAGTCTGAGAGCCAGATTTACAACCAGCATCCATGATTTTATTGCTTCCAGTGGCTTCTTGTCTCAGTGTAAAAGCCAGATACCTTACTAGATTTTACAAGGTTTTACACAGTCTGACCTCCTGTTACCTCTCTGATCTCATTTCCTGCTACCATCCCTCCCAGTCTGCTCCAGCCACACTGATGGGCCTATCTGGAACACTGGGCCTATCTGGAACACTGTTCCCCCCGTAGCCTCATGACTTGTCCCTGTCCTCAAATATTACCTTCTCCCCAAGGCCTTTACCTACCACCTGAAGTGTGAGCATCCCCTATATCCCTTTCTTACTTTATCTCCAAAGAACTTATTCCCCTCTACTGTATCATATATGGCTCATTTCTTTATGATATATCTCCTTAGCTATTAAAAGGTAAGCTCTAGGAGGGCAGGAATTTTTGTCTGTTATTTTAGAGCTGTATCCTCAATGCCTGGAATAGTGCAAAGCACGTGGTACATACTCATTAAATATTGAATGAATGCCCCACGTTCACTGTAGCACTATGTACAATAGCCAAGACATAGAAACAATCTGTGTTCATCAACAGATGAGTGGATAACACACAGCAGTAATATTCAGCCATTAAAAAGGAAATCCTGCCAGTTGCAAAAGCACGGATGAACCTTGAGGACATTATACTAAGTGAAATATGTCAGAGAGAGAAAGACAAATACTGCTTGATCTCACTTATATGTGGAATCTAAAAAACACAAACTCAAACTCAGTAACAGAGATCAGATTGGTGGTTGCCAGAGGCAGGGGGAGGGGGAATTGATTGAAGGTGGTCAAAAGATACAAACTTCCAGTTATAAGGTAAGTAAGTTCCGGAGATGAAATGTACACCATGATGACTATAGTTAACAATAATGTATATCTGAACATTGCTAAGACAGTAGATCTTAAAAATTCTTGGGAGGGGCTTCCCTGGTGGCGCAGTGGTTGGGAGTCCGCCTGCCGATGCAGGGGACACGGGTTCGTGCCCTGGTCCGGGAGGATCCCACATGCCGCGGAGAGGCTGGGCCCGTTAGCCATGGCAGCTGAGCCTGAGCGTCCGGAGCCTGTGCTCCGCAACGAGAGAGGCCACGGCAGTGAGAGGCCCGCGTACCGCAAAAAAAAAAAAAAAAAATCTTGGGAATTCCCTGGCGGTCCAGTGGTTAGGACTGTGCACTTTCACTGCCAAGGGCGCAGGTTCAATCCCTGGTTGGGAACTAAGATCCCGCAAGCCGAGCAGTATGGCCAAAACAAAAAATTCTTATCACAAGGAAAAAAATTTGTAACTATGTGAGGTGATGGACGTTAACTAAACATATTGTGACAATCGTTTTGCTATATATACATATATCAAATCATTATGTCGTACACCTTAAACTAATACAATATTATAGTCAATTATATCTCAATAAAACTGGAAAAAATTTAAATATATTGAATGAATGAATGAGTAAATGAATACAGGTTCAACTGAAATTAGGAAAAATATGGACCATTTTTTGCATAAGGGAAATTTTCTTCTCTTGTTACATTAAAATGAAACAGTGTCTGATCTTAATAACCAGATGAATCCTTGCCATTCTTTCTTTAGTGAACTCCTATACAACCTTCAACACCAATTCTGTGACCTTCTCCCTAACCACCTCCTGCCCCAAGATTGAAGTAGTCACTTCAGCTGTGATCCCTAAGTACTTGCATATGCCTTGGTTTTAGCATTTATCACTCTATAATCTAATAATATTTATACAATAGTATTGTGATTATTAGTAATGGTAGTATTGATTTATATTGATTTATATTTATATATTAGTAATGGTAGTATTGATATATATCTGAGGCCCTCCAGAATAGAAACTGCCTTATTCATCTCTGTAGCCTCTAAGCCTAGTGAAATGCCTGGCACACGTAAGGTGCTTAATAAATATTTGGTAAATGAGTGAATATATGAATCATTGAATAAATGAATTCATGAATCAATAAGCAAACAAAAGATGAAGGCTTGTTAGTGCAAGGTTCCTATGCACACTAAACAGAGCTTCCTAAATATCCAAAGGACTACCATGCTACTTACTGCCTCTTCAGACTTGAAAAGACCAATTTCCTGGACCACCCACTGTATTGGCTTATTACATCCTGTTATCAGTAGGAAGCCTGCCTGAATTGCTTTTCCAGTAGCAGAGATGGCTTGTAAGCAGCAACTGGTAAATTCAACTGCTTAGATTATAGTTTAAAAGGAGGCCAAGTTCATGGCTTGGTTTTCATGTAGGCTAGTTCACTTAATTCTGTAGTCTGCCCACAGAATGCATCCCTAACTCTAGGCAGGTAACTTGTAAGTGTGAGCCAGTTTTCTTTTTTTAATTGTCATTGGAGTATAGTTGCTTTACAATGTCGTGTTAGTTTCTACTGTACAGCAAAGTGAATCAGCTCTACGTATACATATATCTCTTCAGTGTGAGCCAGTTTTTACGAGAGCCATCACGTATGAGCCTGGAGAACTTGGTGAAGCCTGCAGGTAAAATTGTCTGTCCTGCTGATAGTCTGTCAGGAGCTTTCATCTTGGGACAGGACACCAGGTCCTCCTCATTAGGTCTCTTGACTCCTTGCGGATACCAACTACAAAGAAAGCCGCTCGGGATGACTTGTGGGGTGAGTGTCCTTTGGGACCATTCTCAGCACAGGGGAGTGCTATGCTGTCTTGCTTGCACTGCTCTGAAATGAAGCGTGCAGCCGCCGTGGACACGGTGCAGCTCCTGGCAACTGAGCAGTTTCTTTTGAACAAATCCTCAGTGTCTTCTCTCATCCACCTGACCTGCCTTGCAAATGGTAAAGTCCTTCCTCTGGCTATTTCAAGATGGTAGAGATGTTACTGCTGCACTAGAATCTGTCACAGATATGAAGTGTAATATCCCAATGTTGAATTTGGCTGAAACAGGTAGATAAGTCAAAAGGTTTTGAATGGCCTTAAAGCATCACATCCAGGGGACTAGTCTATCCTCAGCAGGAGACTATATACTTACCCCCCACTGGGAGGAAAATGAACCCAGTTACCAACTCCAACTCTCAAGGGATACAAAACAAATAGATACCAAAAATGAAAATCTCTCCTTTTAAGTAAAATGTACCGTGATGCCAATAGCAGAATATTCCTGACAATCCTCAGACTAACCAGCTGCAACATGAATAAATGAAACGCTGTGGTATCTTGGCAGTGTGTAACAGGGCTGTCGGGTCAGCTCTTCAGATCAGCGCTTCAGCTTTGTCAGACCACAACAGCTAGGAAATTAGAAAGACGTGAACGCTTGGAGGAAAACAACATAGATCTAGTTCCCCGTGGGACAAATGTAGAGGCTCCAAGCAGAGGAACCCAGCAGAAGGTGGATGTCTCAAAGATGAAAGTCAAGCTCACTTAGAATCACAGTCCCAAACCACTCAGGTTTATTTCAAATCATATCTTCTATACTAAGCTGAGTGAATAATAGCTGGAACCTGAAACATCTGGAGCCTAAGCCAGGAGGGAATAGACCCTGAAACAATATATATGATTAAATTCAACTTGGTGAGGTTTCGTTCCAATGTGACTTAATTTATATTGTGTCTGGTTATTGATTTGTGGCCAGAGTGTAGCAGAGCTGTCTTTACGGCTAGTACATTTCGAAGTGCCGCCCACAAATAGGAAAACATGCACAGTTGATGTCTTCTAAAGTGCTGCGGTTCCACGGTGGAATTCTCTATGGCCATTAAAGATGACAAGGATGCAGACTTTGTTGAGCTATGGAAATGTGTATACATAATAATGTTAAGTGAAACAGTGTGTACGCATTGATTACAGCCCTGCAGGAACCCGGTCTGTACATCAGCCAAGATCATAAACGAACTTGGAGTGACACAAATGAATTAAATGTGCATGAGATCCTGAGTCTTTTTTTTCCCAGTAGAGTTGTTTAAGCTCACAATAAAAATAAATGAAAGGGGTAAAAAAAAAAAATACCACTGCAGTTCCAAACCTGTGTAGTCATGAAGCACGTATTGATATCCAAATCCATCAACTCCAGAAAGGGAGCAAACAGTAGAAGGATGACATGGTGACACAGCAAACAAAGGGACTTGCCTAGAAACACAACACTGAGACAGTGATGGGCTCAAGCGGAATTTTAATGATACCGTAGATGAGCTGGACAGGCAGTATGCATTCTGTTTGAACAGGATTCCCTTCCCCAGAATTAAGGGGGATTATTTACTTTTCATATGCCTGCACTCCAAATCAAGTGTGTAGATGTCCGTGTTTTCAAATGAACGTAAGGAGGAATTGTGATTGTTAGAGAAATGTCAGGCCGAAAGCCCAGGGCCTGGGCTTTGTCTCTGGAGATGGGAGTGAAGGCCCTGTTGGAGGGCTGGGACACCAGAGTGACCTGGAGCCACAACACAAAAACCGCCTACCTAGATTTCCTCACAGACAGGCAGGGTCCATGACAATGAAGCCGTGGTTGCACTACCTACACTGCTGGGACGTCTTTTCTCCAAATAACCTGACCAGACACTCGGCTGTGCCTGGGCAGAAGCCGAGCAGCCCTGGCTTATCCATTTTTTAATTCCTTTTCCCACCTTATGTCTTTCTCCTCTTCTGCACCTTTATCAGCAGGGAAGAGGAAGGGGAGGCTGTGCAGTTCCCAGGCCTGGACTGCAGCCAACCCTCCCCCAGTTTCACATCAGAGGCAGCACCATGCGGACCGCTGGACTGTTTGCGTAAGTGGATACAACAATAAGTAAGGTTTGCGTGGCTTCCCCAGGGCAGGACTTGCCAGATTCTCTATGCATTTTTAAGGCTTTATTAAGCATACTGTTCTCCTGATTGCATTAACTGAAAATTGGTGGTAATTAGAAATTTACTATATGCAAATAAGTCATGTGATTAAAAAAATACAGAGTGACACTTCTGGAAAATTGTGCTTATAAAGTTCACTGCTGTATTTACATTTATTAAGAGACAGATTACTACTAGAAGGCTGCTACCCATAATGCCAGTGATTACTGATATTGTCACACCATTTTATTCATCTGTAAAATAAGGAGATTGGTACTAAATGATCTGTAAAGATTTATTGGATTTCACTAGTTAAATAGAGAGTTTAGTGTGATGTAGGTGAGTTCAAGTTCACGTCCCCTTTCACTTGTTTGTGGTTTAGATTACCTGTGCCATTGTTTATTTCCCACTTTTCTAGTACTCCAGGGTTGCTGTGCTCTGCTTTAATGAGAAGTGACTAAAACAGACACACGGATAATAAACAGGGGGTCTCTCGGAATCGACTTGCAGCAGGTGTCAAGTCCACACCTCATGGGTAACTGTAAAATCGCCCGGAAGAATGGATGTGTGTCATCTCAGAACAGTGTTTGTAGTTTTTGTAAACTTTGTAAACAGGATAAGTCAGAGGCACCATTTTTGGAACAGCATCTTCAGTGATGACACCAACAGTGAACTGAGAGGGGACAGAATTGGGATTTCTGGCAGCTTTATGGAGAAGAAGGAAGCCAATGTAATATCTCTGCCAAGGCCATGAATTATAGCTTTATGCAACAACTCCTCTCCACTGACTGATCAACACAACATAAACATCCATCCATGGAGGTCCTTGATAAAATGCCTAGTGGTATTGCTGTGGAGACCCTGACAGTGCTACACTCCCACATCCAGCCTCCCATATGTGAGTGTGAGGGGCAAGATGGAGCCTCAGCCAAGGTCTTTATCTTATAGACTGTGAGTTCAGTGAGAGGTTGACCTGCACTAATCCAGAGACAGAAACAAAAACCAAAACGGAAACACAGTCGCTTGTAATGAATATTGATACACCGCTCTCTGAAGTCTCTGAACCAGGTGACAAAGTGATGGACCTGGTCCAAGGGGACAATGGCAGGAGAAATTGCCTGGAATAATTATCTGGCTGGCATCACAGAGCCAGCCTGTTGGGGAAGCCAGTTCTGGCATTTACCCTGGCACAGCTGCTGACTTAGAATTGAGAATCCTTTGTTGTATTTAGCTGACAAGTAGGCTAACACAGGGCCCCAGGCAGATCTCTGCAAAGAATGGAGACTTCCAGCAGGAGACATTACCATCGAGGAGTTCATCTAGGCATACGTGTGGTATAAGGGCGAATGTTTACTGAGCACTTACTATGTGCCAATAACTGGCAGAAAACAGATGGCACATTCAAAACAGGTAAATAAGGAGAATTTAATGAAGAGATTGTTTGCAAAAGTACAGGCAGCATTACAGTATCAACAAAGGATGCCAAAGCACCCGGAGCTTGCATCAGCTGGGGGCACTTACCACACCCAGGCTGGAGGTGGGTGTGGAACAAAAGGTCATCTGTGCCTAAAAGAAGCTATGGGTGGCTATGGGGAGAGGGATGCAGCCGACCCACAGCATTGAAGCAAGGAGGAAGCCTGGTGAATAAATACACTGCCTTCACTCTCCTCTTGTTCTCCCTTCTCCTGTTACTGCCTCCCACCGGTGCGATCCAAACAGAAGCCGGAGGGGATGGGAGCCCATTGATGCCGTCCATTAAGACCTTTCTCCTGGGGAATTTCCTAGAGGTCCAGCGGTCAAGACTCAGCACTTTCACTGCCCAATTTCGATCCCTGGTCAGGGAACTAAGATCCCACAAGCCACGTGGCATGTCTAAAAAGAAAAAAAAAAAAAGAGTTGATAAGACCCTTCTCTTGGTAACAAAGCAGGTTGGAGAAGGACCTGGAGGGGCAGGCAGGGAACATCCAGCACACCCTCATGTTACTAGTAAGCAAAATGAGGCAAAATAACTTACTCGGTGAGGGAAGGGAGGAGCTGAGACTTGAACCCAGAGCAGTCTGACTGCAGAGCCCATCCTCAGCTGCCCTATCGGATTCTTCATTTCTGGGCTCCCCTACCTTTCCCATCTCAACCCCTTCCAGTTCCCTCTACACACACTCCATGCTGTGGCCAGTGGGTTTCCCTCTGTCATACTGTAGGCTTTCACACATTCTGTTTTCACCACTGTTCCAAGAAGTCTCCTTGAGCTGAAGGAGCCGCTGTGACACCTCCCTCTTCTGAAGCCCTGGAGTGCATCGTCTGAACTCTCTGCCTGTAGACTGTGAGCTCCTTCAAGGGAACCACTTTATCCTACCATGTTTGTCTCATGCCCAGGATCCAGTCCAGTGCCAGATAGATAGTAATTAAGTCACGTTTGCTGGTTTGCTGGTTGAATTTCTCAAGCCAGACAAGGGAAACAGGAGCACTATCTCACAAAACTAAGAGAGTTGAAAAAAAAAAAACACGAAAAATTTTAAAGTATTTCAAAACTCACATTATTTTAGGCTTCAATATTTTATTTATACCCCAAACAGAATTCATTATAATTTTCCTTTGCTGGATTTAATTGAAACAAGCACATCAATGATATTTTCAAAATCTATTTCTGGGGAAAAAAAGTCTTTAGAAATATATGAAAACACATATATAGGGACACACACTTTTTCTTTTGCCTCAGGCTCCAATATGGCTTGGAACTGCGCTGTTGGATTCTGTACTTAAATTTTTGACGTTTTGTTCATCACAGATTGTTTTGTTTTAATTTGGATATTAAAAATACTGCATTAGGACTTACCTGGCAGTTCAGTGACTAAGACTCCGTGCTTCCATTGCAGGGGGCGTGGGTTCTCTCCCTGGTTAGGGAACTAAGATCCCACATGCCGTGCAGCATGGCCAAAAAAAAATAATAATAATAATGCATTAAAATGTGAGGTTTTGGCAAATCCTTAAATTTTGCGGCAGAGAGGCGAGTGCCTCACTGGCCTCACCCTAGCCCAGCCCTGAGGCCAAGGCAGTAGCTATAGGGCTGGAGGAGAGAGAACTCAAAGGGCTATTGAGGAGCGGCATCCAGGGAAGTGATATTCTACCTTTGGTACTTTCATTTCAGAACCATTCAGTAAAAGGGGTCTTGTAAGTCAGCAGTCCCCAACCATTTTAGCACCAGGGACCGGTTTCTTGGAAGACAATTTTTCCATGGACCAGTGCGGGGGAGATTGTTTAGGCGTGATTCAAGTGCATTACGTTTATTGTGCACTTTATTTCTATTATTATTACATTGTAATATATTATGAAATAATTATACAACTCACCATAAAGCTGAGAGGAGGTGGAGCTCAGGAGGTAATGCAAGTTATGGGGAGCGGCTGTAAATACAGATGAAGCTTCACTTGCTTGCCCGCCACTCACCTCCTGCTGTGCGGCCCGGTTCCTAACAGGCCTCACAGTGGTACCGTGGCCCGGGGATTGGAGACCCCTGTTGTAAGTCAATCATCAGCCTATCCCACTAGGCCAGGGAAATTAAAGTATCTCCCAAACAGAGGGACCTATAATGAGAGTAATACCTCTTCATTCAGAATCTCTTAACTTCATGTCAGGTAAATGATTTTCATGTGGGGAAGCTTAAAACAAAGCATTAAACTAGTGGGGGAAGGGGGGGAAACTCTTTCCCCCTTCCTTATCTGACGTGTACCTTCTGGAGTTGAGGACATGATTTACAAACCACCTGCTACAGGTTCCAAAACAAAGAGCACAGAGGAAGTTTTCAGCCCTTGCCCCACCTGGAAACCCCTCAGGGCTTCATTTTTATTCTGGTTTTTTAAAATGTTCTTAAGATGTTTAATTAGATTAAAGAAACACCACCAAAATTGAGCTGAAAAGAAAATCACAGTGTAAAGAATCTATTTGTACCTTATCAAAATATGGTAAATTTCACACACACACACACACACACACACACACACACACACACACACACACACACACACACACACGCACCTGACCTCCAGAGAAGAAAGAAGGGCTGGAGTTAGAATCTACTGTCAGTGGCCAGTGATTTAATCAATCATGCCTACGTAATGAAGCCTCCATAAAGAACGAAAAGGATGGGGTTCAGAGAGCTTCTGGGTTGGTGAACGTGTGGAGATTTCTAGAGAGTGCTGGGCTTTGAGAGGGCATAGAAGAGCCATACCCCTTCCCCATACCCTGCTGTATGCATCTCTTCCATCTTGCTGTTCCTGAGGTACATCCTTTTATAATAAACCAGTCATCTAGTAAGTAAAGTGCTTCTCTGAGTTCTGTGAGCAACTCTAGGAAATTAATCAAACCCAAGGAGGGAGTCATGGGAACCTCCTATGTATACTGATTGGTCAGAAGCACAGGTGACAACCTGGGCTTATGATTGGCATCTGAAGGCAAGGGCGGGGTGGAGGGCAGTCTTGTAGGACTGAACCCTTAACCTGTGGGACCACAACTACTGAGCCTGCGCTCTAGAGCTCACGTGCCACACCTACTGAACCCACGTGCCAAAACTACTGAACCTGCGTGCCACAACTACTGAAGCCCGCGTGCGCCTAGAGCCTGTGCTCTGCAACAAGAGAAGCTACTGCAATGAGAAGCCCGTGCACCGCAACGAAGAGTAGCCCCCACTCGCTGCAACTAGAGAAAGCCGGTGTGCAGCAATGAAGACCCAACGCAGCCAAAAATAAAAACAATAAATAAATAAATTATTTTTTTTAAAAAAGAACTAACCAATGGGAAAATTCCCAGAAGCTGCAGCAACTACCGTGTTTAAAGATGCACATGGGCTTCCCTGGTGGTCCAGTGGTTAAGACTCCGTGCTTCCACCGCAGGGGGCAGGGGTTACATTCCCTAGTTGGGGAACTAAGATCTGGCATGCCAAGTGGTGTGGCAAAAAAAAAAAAAAACTGATGCACATAATTTTCCAATAAGACATGCGCACTGTCTCAGCACAGATATCAGATATTTGAGTAATCCTGTGCCTGTAAATGTGCACAGAGCGTCCCACAACCTCCAGGGTCCCCAAGTTTTGAACATGAACTAGTATGGGGGGAAATAAAGCCCATTAAAGGGAAATGACTTGTACAAGGTCACACACTTTGCCGCGTGGCGGATGGGGGGGACACTCGGATTAAGCTCCCAAACAGATAAAAAAATGTCGAAGGCTACAATTCTTAGCTTCACCAGGGGCTGATGAAGATGGAGAAGAGGGTGCACCAGAGGGGCAAGGAATTATCCCCAGGGACCAGAATTTCCACAAAGGATTGGGAGTAGGTGGGGAAGGGGGAGTCAGGTAGAGGATAGGGTGGGCAAGCAAAAAACTGAAAGGTACAGGTCATCCTTTTGGAAGTCTATTAAAAGCTCCCACTCTGACCCATGAATAGTATTAAGGGTGCTTTATACACCCTGTCTTCTTTAAGTTGACACAGTTACTCTACCCTACAATTCCCATTTTACAGCTGAGGAAACTGAGTGGTCAGGAGACCTACTAAAACAGCTGTTAACCCTGGTGGGAAGAGAACCCTTAGCTACCTCAGGCAGACCTGCCTCAGCAGCAACAGGAAGGGCGAGGTCCATTCAAGGTGGGACAGCAAGGGTGACCCATGCAGGAACTGGAAGCCTCAGCTTCCTGGTGCCTGCGAGCGAGCTCCTAGGGCCTGCTCAGGGATGCAACTTGGGGAAGGTCTGGACTGAAGGGCTATTTTCATTCTCATTGGGACCATTTCTGACACCCTGCTGTACTCCACCACTCTATCTTGCCCCCCCACCCCTTCCTTCTGTTATGACCTAGAGAAGCAAAGGTTCAACTCATAGCATATGACAACCTCAGAAAGGACAGACCCTCAAACTCTATTCAATCATCGGTAAGTGCATTGTTCACTGTTTGGATTATCTGTGGAGACACAAGAGTCTCCCATCTCTTTGCTTCACAGAGGCAGTATCCTGTATGCCTAAGAGCACTGATCCTGGAATCCAGGTTCCGGAGCCAAACTCTCTGGGCTTGAATCCCATTTCCACCGCTCGCTGGTCCTGTGACCTTCAACAGCTCATGTAATCTCTCTGTATTTCATGCTTTCATCTTCAAAATAGGGATACTAACAGTAGCTACCTCTCGGGATTGTGAGGATGAATTGAGTCGTTATGTGTAAAGCACATCATGTGGGCTGTATGAGGGAACTGCTATTGTTCTGAACGTTAAGGTCACATCCTGAGTTAGACTGAACTAGGAAAGCAGCCAAGACAGGTACAAAGGATGCTTGTGTGAGAGTGGGTGTATGAGGAGTAGGGAGGTGGAGGAAAGAACAGGAGGGGAGGGAGGAAAACCAAAAGGTCAGGGAGGAGGGAGGAAGAGGAAGATAAGGTGGGAGAGGAATGGACAGGGCCGGGGGAGGGGCAGGAGAGAGGCAGAGAATCCAGCAGCAAACACTCACCAGTGTGAAAGCCAGGTGCTTCTAAGCACCTACCACGGCAAACGCAGAAGTGGTGATTTGATATTAGCCAGGCAAAGTAACAAGAACAACAATGGCTACATTGCTTGAATACTATGTCCCAGGTACTTTACAGGTGTTTTATCTGTGTCAACTTGTTTAATTCTCACTCTTTTCCTAACTGAGGAAGGTTATGCTTAGGGAGATCTGGTAATATATCTTAAGGTAACTGAGTCATAGCAGTAAGTAACACAATATTGTAATTCAACTATACTTTAATAAAAAAAAATTCTTTGGTTTTCGTGAAGCGCTCACTGCCAAGGAGACTCTACCAGATGATGGGAATGAATGCGAGACTAGAGTATGGGCCCTAAACCACAGGGAGCATGACCTTTGTAAAGAGGGAAATGAACTTGAATAGAACACGTAGGGCCTGAGATGACAGCTTTTATCCTCAGAGCCGACAGATTCCTAGGAGAAGGCAGTTTGAAAGATGATTTATCGCATTATTTTATTTTTTTAAATTATTTTTTAAATTTTATTGAAGTATAGTTGATTTACAATGTATTAATTTCTGCTGTACAGCAAAGTGATTCAGTTATACCTATGTGTATATTTTTTTCATATTCTTTTCCATTATGGTTTATCACAGGATATTGAATATAGTTCCCTGTGCTACACAGTAGGACCTTGTTGTTTATCCATCCTATATATAATAGTTTGCATCTGCTAATCCCAAACTCCCAATCCTTTCCTCTCCCACCCACCAAGAGTGGCAACCACAAGAATGTTCTCTCTATCTGTGAATCTCTTCATTTTAAAGATAAGAAAACTAAGGCCCCAAGAAGGGAAATGGCTCTCCCAACGTCATAAACCCGAAAGAGAGCGCAGGCTGTGACTAGAATAAAGTTTTCTGACGGCCAGACAAGCACTCTTTCTTTTTCTGTCCCAGTGATCTCCTTTCCTCCACGAAGTCAGTTGAGTTGAGAGGAATTCCTTTCCTGATTTGCCCAAACAAAAGACAAACGTTAAGATGGAAGGCGATGTGCTCTCCCCATCCTGATACAGGTGTGCTTTCTGGCTGATGAGCCTGAGGTCTCGGTCCACAGCAAGGGGGTTTGCCCTGAGTTTTCAATTGAGAAATTATGGAAAGAAAAAACAAATGTCCACACACTTAAATTTCAAGTAGGGGAATTTCATATAGGGAAAAGCAGGAATTCTCTGGAGTCTTCCCTTACACCTTTTGGAATGTTTATTCTCTTGTTTTTCCCATGCCTTTTCCCGTCTCCCCACTTCCTTCTCATGAGGGGCCCCCAGGTTTTTCCTTGGAGACTCCATTCCTGGAGGTGCTGAGTGTTTGGAGGGTCCAGAAGAGCCCGCTCTAAAATTAGGCTCTTCCCAGGTGCACATCAGGCCACTAATTCACAGGGCCCGGCTGCCCTTCACCCCAGCCAGCTCTGGGGACACCAACCTGAAGCTCCAACAAACTTTTACAATGATGTCCTTCAAGCTTCGTCCTTTGTTTGACTGGAAATTCCTGTGCGAGCTTTTCCAACTTAAATGCCCATTGGAACAAAGTACTTCCTCACTTTTCTGCTCAGCTCTAGCTGCAGGGCAACTCTTATATACAATTTAATCACATTGCTGGGAACTACAATTATTTTGCCTCTCCCAGAGGCTCCTGAAAGACAAGTGTAAATAATGGCTTACTCTCTTCACCAAACAGGAAGGTAATTGATTGACACAATTGCCTGAAGACTGGCCTGGGAACTCCTGTTCGGTTCCACAGGGATGCACTTAAGGGCCTGGCATAGAGAATGGAAAACTCCCCCACAGAGGTTGGAATGGTCATTTTCAAGCCATATGTTTCTTCAGGCTGACTCCGAATTTTAATTTGTCTTTGAATACATTCAGCTCTTGCTCTAAAATTCTCTTCTCACGATTCCTCTTTTTTTCTTATTAATAGGAGGATGGTTCCAGCTGCCTGGGATCTCTGAGGGACAGTTTTCATCTATGAGACCCAACAAATTCAAAATGATCCTGGGAGGCCTGCTAGCTAGCAGTTTACACAATAGATTTCAAAAGAATGATCTTGGGTGACTTTTCTAAACACATTCATGCTAAACCTGACATTTGTTTAGGAGTCTCCCGGACTCCATTAAAAGCTGTCTTCTCTGTTCGGCTCTCTTTGGTTCCGGAACTGGGAAAGGGGGATTAGGAGATTCTCCCCTCCATTTGGAGACTCTAATTCTCAGTAACTGCATTTAGAGTGTAGGGCTCTGATTGGTGGAGATTAACCACAAACAGGTGAGGCTTTGAGAGTTTTCCCGCTTGTCTGAATTCTGATGTGACACAGGGCAGACTGTTTGGATTTCATTCAGATACAGCCTCGGCCTAAAGTATCACTGTGTACACTGACAGCAGTTGGCAGAAAGCAAGGGTGGCTGCTGTTCCCAAAATGCTAGAGAGGTGCATGCTGGGGGCGGGCGAGAGCCAGGACCCACGGTCGTGGGCTGGAAAATGGCTCAGAATTCCCTCTGCTGGGGACGGCGATTCTTGGGCTGCTCTTCAAGGCTCCCAGTGCCAGGCTCCACCCTTCCAGGGACACTGAGATTTATCTCCTCCCCTCCCGCTTTGTCCTGGAATTCCTCCACTAGAGCTTCAGGCCTGGTGGGGAGCCCTCCCCTGCCTTCCCACCATTCTCTTAAAAAACACTTCCCCTGGGTAGGACGCCACTTGAAAATGTCACCCCCTAAATTTTGAATGAGGCCTTAGGTTCATTCTCGGGAGGCACTAGAGAGAACTCAGAAGTACTGGACGCAGAATGCTAAGAGAAAGGCCAAGAAAGGGGTGAAGGGGTCCAGGATGGGGCCTGAAGACAGAGCTGGGGAGAGGGACTCTGCCTGCTTCAGGATTTGGCCAGACCCACCCTGGCAGTCTAACAGCCCAAGAAGGCCTGGGCCTTGGCCACCAGGAGGGAAGGTACACAGGCCGGTTCCTCAGGAGCTAGGACACGTAAGTGTCCCTCCCCGCCAGCACTCTCGCTACTTCCTCTCTCCCCTCCGCCAGCTGTTAGTCAGGTAACATTTTCTTCCTATACACACACGAGATCATACCCACAAATCAGTGATTTCCTTCTGGACTCCACCCTTCCCCTTTGCAATTTGAACATTTGTCTTCCACTTCCTGGCCCATTCCCCTCCTCAGCAGCCAGCGCCTTCAAGGAAGCCCAGAAGAGCCTCTTCTTCCCAAGAGCAAGGGGCACCCTCTGGGGCTGAGAAGCAGAGGCATAGGAAAGGCGACCCTGGCCTGGAGAGGAGCCGCTCCAGCTCCGGGTCCCCAGCCAGAAGGCCACCTCCCACCTGCCTCTGCCAGTACCGTGGCCATCATTCCTAGACACAGAGCCCACTAAGGGTCTTGACCCAAGCCTGCCAAAAGGAACGACTCCTGTAAAGGCCTCAGGGGCTCCTGCTGAGGATCTTGAAGCCTTTGTGGAGTAGATGATGGGCAGAGGAGCATTCCAATAATGCCAAGGGAATGGGGTCTATGATGGCTGGAGCAAATATGAATTGGGCAGGTAACAGCTCTCTCCCAACTCACACTTCCTCCCAAAGCAATCCAAGCCTGCCTCTGTGGTCAGAAAGGAAAGGAAAGGAGCTGAGAAACTCATTCGTAGAGAGGAGCTAGCAGCTGGATGGGTACTGGTACCAGGGCACCTTGTGTTTTTGTAAGATGGCAATGCTTAACCTGAGTATGCTCAGGTGAAGTTGCTGGCATCAGTGGCGGGGTGGGGGAGACAGTGGGTAGTGAGGAGAGGCTTTTCTGATGCCACTTAAAGTACACCATGCAAATAATTGTCTTCCCGGAAGCCCAGGCCTGGCTCTAGCCTTTCCATATATCTACTTTTCTGCTCCCGTGGTCGTACTTGAGCCACAGAGGAGGGCTGAAATTTCCCTCTAAGATGCCCTTCTTGAACCTCTTCCCTTGGGAACACACAATTACGGATCTCACTGCAAAGCCACAACACTGGATACTCATTCTCTGTCCCCAGAAAACGTTCTCCCTAAACCCACAATTGGATTGCTCATGGAAAGCTGTATTTTCTCTGGGAAGTGAAAGTTGTTATGCCAGAGTTGCTCTCACAAAATTTCTGAGAACAACAAAGCATTGTTTGGTACCACCGGCATTCAGGTTTAAGACAATTATATAACAAGTCAGCAGCATTACAAGGTTGTCTCTCATATGGCTTAGCCTGCATCACTGTTTCCAAATCTCTTAATCATCCAGAAACCTATTATATCTAGGGATTACCAAGTTAATTGAAGGGGGGGAAATCCCAGAATTCAATAAAACCTCATTGGCCCTAAACCACCGACCACACCTTTCATGATTATTTGAATTATGTAAAGGGTCATTGATATTGTGGTTTTGTTTTAATGGTAGTGAGAGACGAGAAGGGAAGTTATTGCCTCATCTTCTACTAGCAATTTTCTGGATTTAAGAGTCAGAAAATCTGGGTTCACATCTTGCTACGTACATATCAAATATTTCCACTTTAAGATGAAGGACGTTATTGACCTGCCCAAGGAAAATAAAATATTTAAAGTGTACCTCCAAATCTTGCCCGTCATGCTCTGGAGAAGAAAAAAAAAAAATCATGACAGAAAGCCTACACAAAACTAAGGGAATTGGAGCTATTATCACAAGGATCCAACCAAATTGAAGTTTCTTTTGGAAAACAATATATTTTATTTTATTTTAACATCTTTATTGGAGTATAATTGCTTCACAATGGTGTGTTAGTTTCTGCTTTATAACAAAGTGAATCAGTTATACATATACATATGTTCCCATATCTCTTCCCTCTTGCGTCTCCCTCCCTCCCACCCTCCCTATCCCACCCCTCCAGGCGGTCACAAAGCACCGAGCTGATCTCCCTGTGCTATGCGGCTGCTTCCCACTAGCTATCTATTTTTCGTTTGGTAGTGTATATATGTCCATGCCGCACTCTCGCTTTGTCACAGCTTACCCTTCCCCCTCCCCATATCCTCAAGTCCATTTTTAAGGTTGGCAATTATGACCTGCCAATACTGCTTTTCTAAGACTTTGTCCATTTCTTCCAGATTGTCCATTTTATGGGCATATAGTTGCTTGTAGTAATCTCTCATGATCTTTTGTATTTCTGCAGTGTCAGTTGTTACTTCTCCTTTTTCATTTCTAATTCTATTGATTTGAGTCTTCTTCCTTTTTCCTTGATGAGTCTGGATAATGGTTTACCAATTTTGTTTATCTTCTCAAAGAACCAGCTTTTAGTTTTATTGATCTTTGTTATTGTTTCCTTCATTGCTTCTTCATTTATTTCTGATCTGATCTTTATGATTTCTTTCCTTCTGCTAAATTTGGTTTTTTTTTTGTTCTTCTTTCTCTAATTGCTATAGGTGTAAGGTTAGGTTGTTAATTTGAGGTTTTTCTTGTTTCTTGATGTAGGATTGTATTGTTATAAACTTCCCTCTTAGAACTGCTTTTGCTGCATCCCATAGGTTTTGGGTTGTCGTTTTTTCATTGTCATTTGTTTCTAGGTATTTTTTAATTTCCTTTTTAATTTCTTCAGTGATCTCTTAGTTATTTAGTAGCATATTGTTTAGCCTCCATGTGTTTGTATTTTTTACGATTTTTTCCTGTAATCGATATCTAGTCTCATAGCATTGTGGTCAGAAAAGATACTTGATATGATTTCAATTTTGTTAAATTTACCAAGGCTTGATTTGTGACCCAAGATATCATCTATCCTGGAGAATGTTCCATGAGCACTTGAGAAAAAAGTGTATTCTGTTGTTTTTGGATGTAATGTCCTATAAATATCAATTAAGTCCATCTTGTTTAATGTATTATTTAAAGCTTGTGTTTCCTTATTTATTTTCATTTTGGATAATCTTCCCATTGGTGAAAGTGGGGTGTTAAAGTCCCCTACTATGAATGTGTTACTGTCCATTTCCCCTTTTATGGCTGTTACCATTTGCCTTATGCATTGAGGTGCGTGTGTTGGGTGCATAAATATTTACAATTGTTATATCTTCTTCTTGGATTGATCCCTTGATCATTATGTTGTGTCCTTCTTTGTCTCTTGTAATAGTCTTTATTTTATTTTTTATTTATTTATTTTTTTTTCCAGTACACGGGCCTCTCACTGCTGTGGCCTCTCCCGTTGCGGAGCACAGGCTCCCGGCGCACAGGCTCAGCGGCCATGGCTCACGGGCCCAGCCGCTCCGCGGCATGTGGGATCTTCCCAGACCGGGGCACAAACCCACGTCCCCTGCATCGGCAGGCGGACTCTCAACCACTGCGCCACCAGGGAAGCCCTCCATCTTTCTTCTGATTTCCATTTGCATGGAATATCTTTTTCCATCCCCTCACTTTCAGTTTGTGTGTGTCCCTCGGTCTGAAGTGGGTCTCTTGTAGACAGCATATATACGGGTCTTGTTTTGGTATCCATTCAGCCGGTCTATGTCTTTTGGTTGGTGCATTTAATCCATTTACATTTAAGGTAATTATCAATATGTATGTTCCTATTCCCATTTTCTTAATTGTTTTGCGTTTGTTATTGTAGGTCTTTTCCTTCTGTTGTGTTTGCTGCCTAGAGAAGTTCCTTTAACATTTGTTTTAAAGCTGGTTTGGTGGTGCTGAATTCTCTTAGCTTTTGCTTGTCTGTAAACATTTTAATTTCTCTGTCGAATCTAAATGAGATCCTTGCTGGGTAGAGTAATCTCGGTTGTAGGGTTTTCCCTTTCATCAGTTTATATATGTCCTGCCATTCCCTTCTGGCTTGCAGAGTTTCTGCTGAAAGATCAGCTGTTAACCTTATGGGGATTCCCTTGTATGTTATTTGTTGCTTTCTCTTGCTGCTTTTAATATTTTTTCTTCGTATTTAATTTTTGATAGTTTGATTAATATGTGTCTTGGCATATTTCTCCTTGGATTTCTCCTGTATGGGACTCTCTGTACTTCCTGGACTTGATTGACTATTTCCTTTCCCCTATTAGGGAAGTTTTCAACTATAATCTCTTCAAATATTTTCTCATTCCCTTTCTTTTTCTCTTCTTCTGGGACCCCTGTAATTCGAATAATCGTGCATTTAATGTTGTCCCAGAGGTCTCTGAGACTTTCCTCAGTTCTTTTCATTCTTTTCTGTTTATTCTGCTCTGCAGTCGTTATTTCCAGTATTTTATCTTCCAGGTCACTTAGCCGTTCTTCTGCCTCATTCTGCTATTGATTCCTTCTAGAGAATTTTTAATTTCATTTATTGTGTTCATCATTGTTTGTTTGCTCTTTAGTTCTTCTAGGCCCTTGTTCAATGTTTCTTTCATTTTCTCTATTCTGTTTCCAAGATTTTGGATCATCTTTAGTATCATTACTGTGAATTCTTTTTCAGGTAGACTGCCTATTTCCTCTTCATTTGTTTGCTCTGGTGAGGTTTTACCTTGCTCCTTCATCTGCTCCCTATTTCTCTGTCAGTAGGTGTTCTGTAGGAGTTGTTCCACGTGTAGATGTATTTCTGATGTATTTGTCGTGAGGAAGGTGATCTCCACGTCTTACTCTTCTGCCATCCTGAAGGTCCTCTGGAAAGCAATATATTTTAGTTCTAGAAAAACTGAAGCAAACTGTCAACAGAGTCCAACAGGGACGTTTCACATTTTTATTTCATTGAATGCTTGCAGCATTCCTGTAATATTTGGTTCATATTTAATAGATAAGAAAATTAAGGTTCAGAAGGAGTAGAGGACTTGGCCAAGGTCACACATCTAGAGAATGGGGGAGCTGGGACTTGGATTGATCTGTACTCCAAATGCAGTGTTCCTCTCAGTGAATCACACTGGCAGGATATCCATTATAGGAACAGTATATATTTGTTGAATTCTCTCCTAAAAAGAAGAGTGATAGAATGACTTTTTAAAAATACAACTTATCACCCACAAGAAACTTATTTTAAATAAAAAGACATAAATTGATTCAAAGTTAAGAGCTAATTTAAGATCTATTAATATTAAAATGTAATCCCAATGAAATGTTGCCATTTGAAGCAACATGAATGGACTTGGAGGGCATTGTGCTTAGTGAAATAAGTCAGACAGAGAAAGACAAATACTGTATGACATCATTTATATGTGGAATCTAAAAAATACAACAAACTAGTGAATATAACAAAAAAGAATCAGACTTCCAGATATAGAGAACAACCTAGTGGTTACCAGTGGGGAGAGGGAATGGGGGAGGGGCAAGATAAGGGTAGAGGATTAAGAGGCACAAATTATTAGGTATAAAATAAGCTACAATGATATATTGTACAACACAGGGAATATAGCCAATATTCTATAATAATGCTAAATGGTGTATGACCTTTAAAAATTGTGAATCACTATATAGTACACCTGTAACTCATATAATATTGTACGGCAACTGTACTTCAATAAGAAAAAGATGTAAGTGTCAGTAAAACAGTGATTCCTGATTATATAAGACAAAACACATATCACAGCCAAAGAATAAGAGGTTAAACAAGGAAACGATTATAAAAAGTTAACAAAATCTAATATCATGATTTTTATGTCCCGAACTACAATGCAACAACTTACATTTGAAAATAAAATGGACAAGCTTTCCCCTTTCTTGCCCAGGATGGTGTGTCCCCTCTGAGCTCAATGAGGGTTCAATGAGGGCCCAAATAAGTATTTCAAGACATTTAAAAATTCCTCAAGGATTTACTTTTTTAGTGGATGGGAAAGAAGTTGGGTTCCCTTTCTAGTTTTGCACATAAAATGGTATATAACTGCTAAATTAGAGACATAAAGACTTTAGTAGATACACAACATAAACAAACCATTATCTAATAATACAACATGGAAAAGTCATTCCTAGATTATTTTAAGAATACATCCTGACACATACAGAGGAGCCTGCTATGGACTTTGGGCAGATGCAGCCCCTTGAAAGTTGGGCATCCTGGGCCCTCCTGAAAAGAGGGAATTAGTGGCAGGTGAACAGTCTGTGTCTGGAATTTTCAGATGCCTTCGCCTAAGTGAGAAGCCTGACTCCATCAGGACCTCAGATGTCTGTCAGCCCCGTGTGACACCAAGATAAATAATGGTTGAACGAAACTACTGTCAATGGACTTTTGCATCGAAATTTTGGATCACAGCTCAGATTTTGGTCAGGACAACAAAACCCCAGAGGGATAAATTCTGCAGGCCCCAAGAGGGCACAGAAAGGTAGGTCAGTGCCTAGGAATTCACACAAAGTAAAACAACCTGGATAGTCATGTAAATATACTATAGGATGTGTGGCACTGGGGAATATTGCCAACATTTACTGCATGTCCACCATGTTCCAGAACTGCTAAATTCATTCTACATAGCTCTAATCTGCTCAACAGCTCAGCAAAGGACATGCTGTTATTTGCCCAAAGTCACACAGCCAGTGGGTCCAGAAACTACAGTGGTGGTCAATGAATTTGGCTCCAAAGCTAGTGACTTGTTTGGGGCTTTCATGTATAGTGTCCTTAAGTCTTTCCAACTAATTCTCAGAAATATCTACTTGTTCAATCATCAACCTCATCCACACCAACATCTTTCAGGGAATACTGAAATTCCTGTCTTCTTACTTCTAGTCTCTTAAACCTATTACAAATGCCAGATACCTTGTTTTAGGCCATTGGCATCTTGGTCACTCCTGCTGTAGCTTCAGGAGGCTTCCTTTTGCTCTTAACATACACAGAACATATACAGACATACCCATTAGCTGTGCTTTAAAAGGAGTCCCCATCTACTTCATTCTTCCTCTCATATCACCCACCAGCCCCACACCTGTGAGTCTCCAGGTTTTTTAAAATGTCCCTCTGAAAGACCTTGATGGGTCACACACATCCTTACCACTATTCTTACCCTATGATAGGGTTTATCACATTTTATTAAAATTCTTCAATGCTTGCCCTACTAAACTATGGGTTCAATGAGGGTCCGAATAAGAATTTCGAGACATTTAAAAATTACTCAAGGATTTACTTTTTTAATGGATGGGAATGAAGTTGGGTTACTTTTTAATTTTGCATGTAAAGTGGTATATACCTGCTAAATTAGGGACATAAAGACTTTAGTAGATACACAACATAAACAAATCACTATATAATAATACAACACGGAAAAGTCATTCCTGGATTATTTTAAGAATACATCAAGAATATTTGCAATTTATTGATCTCAATAAAAGTTACATAACCTGGGACTTCCCTGGGGGCGCAGTGGTTAAGAATGCACCTGCCAGTGCAGGGGACACGGGTTCGATCCCTGGTCTGGGAAGATCCCACATGCCACAGAGCAACTAAGCCTGTGTGCCACAACTACTGAGCCTGCGCACTAGAGCCCATGAGCCACAACTACTGAGCCCACGCACCACAACCACTGAAGCACACGCGCCTAGAGCCCGTGCTCCACAACAAGAGAAGGCACCACAATAAGAAGCCTGCACACCACAACGAAGAGTAACCCCTCTTTCCTCAACTAAAGAAAGCCCGCACCAGCAACGAAGACCCAACGCAGACATAAATAAATGAATAAATAAATTTATTTTTTTAAAAAGTTACATAACCTCCCTACCAAAAAATAAGATAAAACTGGAAGAAATGTCAGAAGAAAGAATCACATTAAATTTAATTAGAGATCTTAATATTTGAGATAGGACAGTTCAAAGAGCATATTAATTAGAGTGATGCTAGCTTTTATAAACCAAATAAATCCCAACATTCAATGGCTTAACACCTTAGAAGTTTCTCACTGACTGAATAGTAGAATGTAGATGTTCCTGATTGGTGGGCAGCTTTCTTTCTTGTAATAATTAAGAGGCCAAGTTGCTTCCGTTCTGTGTTTCCACCATTCTCCTAGGACCCCGGAGTCCTCCGTTCCTGGCCATCAGAAGAGCAAAGAGAGAGTGGAAAAACCCCACAACTTCTCAGTGGCCCCAGCCTGGAGCTGACACAGACCATGTCAGCTCATTCCATTGCATTCCAGAGAACACGACCACGCCTAGATGCAAAGGGGACTGGGAAACTTAGTGCCTGGTTTTGCAGCTACCTGCCAGGAGCAATTCCATACAATGCAAGAGGGAGCAGGGTTATTTTCAATGGACCGGTTAGCCACTTTTGGCGGCAGAGGGGCAAAGACCAAACAATGAAACAAAGTCAAACATAGAAAATAAGGTAGCATTTGTCCATGAGTTCATTGCAAGGCTGAAGGGCAGATGCAACTAGGAGACGCATTACCTGAAGTGGCCTAAAGTAAAAGTAGAGTTATCATGAAAGCAGCTCTTTTGCACCTTTCCTGTTTGCCCATTTCTGTTCCCCTCTAACCTTAAAAGAACCTAATTATAGGAATGAGATCACTAGGCAATGTAACTCCTGACTTAAATGCTCTCCAGAATGCCCACCTTGCCTTGTCTAACCTGTTGATTCTTTTCCTAGATAAAAAGAAGTAAGAATGAAGAATTAAGCAGTTAAAAATGACTAGCTCTCTACCCCCCGACAGCCCCCTTAGCAATCCTAGGCAGATCACAGGGATCAAAACAACATCTGAAGAGAGTCAGTCAGTGTGCACTCGATGGAGAATGATGCAGAACCCAATCTCCTGCTTCGATGATTCACTGAGATTCTTCCCCCCTTTTTTCCCGTTAAAAACTGTCATGGCTGAGCAGAATCTCTGGAGTTGTTGGTCTCTGGACATAAGTTGACCTTCTCCCCAAATTGCTGGCTTTTCTGATTACAGCACGTTTCCTTTCAACTGACACTTGCCTCTGGAATTATTGGCTTTTGAGTGGCAAGCAGCCTAACCTGAGTTCGGTAACCATCAGAGCAGCTAAAGTTGTCAGACAGAAGAAAGTAGCATTCATTCATTAATTCCAAAGGGCCAAAGGCATAATAGAAAATGGATAACAAAGTCAGTGGCTACAGGAGTACAGAGAAGCAACCTCACCCTCTACAAAAGAAAAAAATCAGGACAAACTTTGAGGTTTGAGTCCAATTAGTTGTTCAGATCTTGGTTTAAAAAAAGGAGGGTAGGGGCTTCCCTGGTGGCGCAGTGGTTGGGAGTCCGCCTGCCGATGCGGGGGTCGCGGGTTCATGCCCCGGTCCGGGAGAATCCCACATGCCGCTGAGCGGCTGGGCCCGTAAGCCATGGCCGCTGGGCCTGCGCGTCCGGAGCCCCGGGTACCGCAAAAAACAAAACAAAACAAAAAGGAGGGTATGCTGCAGGAGACACCCCCCCCTTTTTTTTTTTTTTGCGGTACGCAGGCCTCTCACCATTGTGGCCTCTCCCGTTGCAGAGCACAGGATAAAAAGAATAAAGTAACCCCCCTAAATAGAGAAATAGAAACGCCAAATAAAAATCAGCAAAATCGAAAAGATAAAGAGAACCATTTGGTAAATGAACCAATCATTGTTTCTTTGAAAATTTAGCAAATTTGGGGGCAAATGATTCACAAAAAAGAAAAAAAACAGCATCATCAATCAGAGACGAAAAATGTGATTTAGCAACGAATAGCAGAGAAATTCAAACCACTTGGCATTATGTGCCCCTTTTCTATGTTTCCATAGCACCCTGCGTATATCTCTATTAAAACATTTATTGTGTGATACTTTAATTATATATTTATTTGTCTGTCTCCTTGTATTAACCAGGAAGCAGGAAGGGTGTTGGGGAAATGCGACAGAGGGGGCTGCTCAGCAGGAGCTGTGGCAATAGGTAGAAGAATACAGCGACCACCAAAACATAGCCTGGAAGCTGGAAGCCAGGGGAAGAAATCCTCTCCTACCTTATGACCTCTCACTTCCTGTCATTCCTCCAAAAGGCAGACTCCTACCTGAAACCAGAAGCCCAGAGAGCATTGGTGATGATTGCTTCCATAGGGGTCAGCCTCCCAGGGCACAGAGCAAGGCAGAGAAGGGCAGAGAATGGATTGGGACAGGGATAAGGGAGCCACAAACAGACTAACCAGCACACTCCACAATCGGACCATGGAGTCCATGAGAACAGCGACTGTGTCTTATTCATTTTTGTGCCACCAGCACCTAGGGGCACTGATTCAAAAAGTGTCTGTTGAATGAGTGAATGATTGGATTGAGTGAGTTATCATTCCCAGCTACATGCTATTGAAAGCGATAACTGAGTAGCTATGAATGAGGACTTATGTAAACATATGCAATGCCAACTATGACACAGAGAATCAGCATGAGTAGACTATTCATAAATGAAACAATAGAAAAGAGAATATATTGTCAATTATGCATCAATAAAGCTGAAATTAAAATAAGTAAAAATAAAATAATATAGAATCAGGCACCTGGCTTTGATTGATTCACTGGAGAATTTTTCCAAGAAACAATCCTTCTATTAAACAATCTGTCCAAAAAAAAACCAGAAAAGGGTATGCTAGCAAACTTGTTTTGTGAAGCAGATATGGTTTTTATTTATTTTTAGTTGAAGTGACATTGGTCTGTGACATTATCTAAGTTTCATGTACACAACATTATACTTCGACTTCTGTGTACCCTACAGCGTACTCACCACCACAAGTTTAGTTTCCATCTGTCACCATACTGTTGAACCCCTTTACTCATTTCACCCTCCCCCATCCCCTTTCCCTTCTGGTAACTGCTCCTCTATTCTCTGTATCTAAGTGTTTGCTTTTGTTTAGTTTGTTGATTTGTTTTGTTTATTTTGCTTTTTTATATTCCATATATGAGTGAAATTACACAGTATTTGTCTTTTCCTGTCTGACTTATTTCACCAAGCATAATACCATCAAGGTCCATCCATTTTGTCACAAATGGCAATTTTCCATTCTTTTTTGTGGCTGAGTAGCATTCCATTGTGTATATATACCACAGCTTTTTCACTCATCTGTTGATGGGCAATTAGGTTGTTTCCATATCTTAACTATTGTAAATAATGCTGCAATGAACATAGGGGTGCATATATCTTTTCTAATTAGTGTTTTTGTTTTCTTTGAATAAATACCCAGAAGTGGAATAGCTGGATCATATGGTAGTTCTAGTCTTAATTTTTTGAGAGACCTCCACACTGTTTTCCATAGTGGCTGCACCAATTTACATTCTTGATATGGTTTTTATTTAAATGCTCAAAAACAACAATATCAAGAAAGAAAATGATAGGTTGGTTTTATGAATATAGACACAAACATTCTAAGCAATACCATCACAAAAAGAATACACAAAACTGCTGTGAGCTAGGTACAAAAGTGTTATAAACTTAGAAACAGTTTAATATAAGATACCACATTAATGGATAAAGTCTAGGCAATTCCCTGGCTGTCCAGTGGTTAGGACTCTGAGCTTTCACTGCCGAGGGCCCAGGTTCAATCCCTGGTCGGGGAACTAAGATCCCTCAAGTCGTGTGGCGTGGCCAAAATAAATGGATTAAGTCTAAAAATTATATTCATTTGTGCCTTCAAAAATATGTATTGAGTGCCTAGCATGTATCAGGCACTGTTCTAGGCACTGGGGATGCGGCAGTGAACAGTCAAAAAGCCCTGCTCTCTTGAAGCGTCCATTCTCATGGCAGTGAGAGACAAGTAAGGCAATAACTAACTAGAACAGTTTCACATGGTGACAAGCATTCTGCCGAAAGGAGAGAGAGTGATATGATAGAATGTGACCACAGGTGAGTGGTCACATTAGATTAAGTTATCAAGGAAGGCCTCTCTGGAGCTGTTTGAGCTCAGGCCTGATATTTCAAAAGATGGTGAGAAGACATTTCTTAAAATCCATAACTTCCACTGGCTAAACAAAATAAAAAGGTATGGAAGATTTTCTTTCTTAACAGGATCATTAAATACATATCTAAAATCAAGAGCCTAAGACCTTTCTAAAACCATAAAATAGTTGACTGTGAATTCTTACCATCATTAGAAAGTTCTCTATGCAGACAACTAGAAATGTTTGTTTGTTGATGTACTGATATTACAATATTAAAATGATTTGTTCAGTAAAAAAATAATAATGATAAAAATAAAATCAAGAGCCAGAGGCACTGGAGACACTCCATAAAAACATGAATATGACAAGGATGTCTCTCTCATCAGTCTTAATTAACTTTGTAATAAAATGTGATTGAAGAAGAAAAATAAATGAGTTATAAATATGTGGAATGAAGAAATAAAAATATCACTCCTTTCAAATGACAGGATTACATAAAGAAGTCCAAGGCATCAACATAAAATTCATTAAAAATAATAAATCTGTTCAGCAACATATATAAGATAACTGACAAAAGTCAGTTGCATTCCTAGTAAGAGTGACACAAAGCTAGACAATATAATGAAAAAGGAGATTCACAATAATGACAAAATATTAAATACTGGGTTATTCACTTAATTTGAGAGAATAAAGATATACTGAAAGAAAATTATAAAATACCAATGGGAGAAATAAAGGAAGACATGAATAATGATGCTATTTACTGAGAAGAAGTAATACTTGAGAGGCCAAATATAAAGATAGCTTGTCTACATATAAATTTAATGCAAATGAAAGCCACTGAGAGAGGTTTTAGACTTTGACAAACTTGTTAGAATAATTGGTCTGAAGAATACAATTATTGTAGACTCGTTCTTTAAGGTTTTTAAACAAATTATAGCACAGGGAGATCAGCTCGGTGCTTTGTGACCGCCTGGAGGGGTGGGATGGGGAGAGTGGGAGGGAGGGAGATGCAAGAGCAAAGAGATATGGGAACATATGTATGTGTATGGCTGATTCATTTTGTTGTAAAGCAGAAACTAACACACCATTGTAAAGCAATTATACTCCAATAAAGATGTTAAAAAAAACTATACAATATACAATTTTTAAATGCTGAAGAAAATATTAATATTCCAGAATAGAGTTGATTAATAACTCAACATACAACAAGCCAGAAAAAACAGAGTAGTAGAAAAAGAAATCACTACTTAATTAACGGATTTCAGTGTGGGGAAAAGCAACTGAGATCGATAGCTTAAATCACAGAATAAAATAAATTCTAGATGATTCAAAGTCTTAAATAAAATAAAACCTCAAGAAGAAAATGCGCTAACATTTTTACCCCAGCTACAGAAGAGGGGAATCATTTGCTATCAAATAAATGGAGGCTATCAGTTATCACGTTTTAGTAGATATTTTTGAAATGACATAAAATCAAACAAATCTTTTTAAAGCTTGCAAGATGTAAACACAAAGGTGGAAACATAATCGATGAGACTGTACTATTGGAATGTATTTAGAATTGAAAAAAAGATATGAAATCAGCATTCAGATACCACTAGAAAAGTGATCAAAGGAGCTAGGCAGCTTATAGGTGAGGACTACAGACAACAAACTACCCTATAGAAAAATGAACAGTCACCCTAGCCATGACAGAGGAGAAATTAAAACGGATGTAAAGTGTTATTGTACACCTTATAAACTAGGGGAGTAAAGGTTAAAATGATAAAACCTAATGTTTGTGAAGCTGTGGTGAATTAGGTACAGTTACACATTGCTGGTGGAACTAGAAATTAATTTGTGTTTTCAGAAAAAGTAGTCTACTGGTAGTTGACATACTTTTTGATGCATTAATCTTGCTTTGGAAAATATACTCTATAGAAATAACATGGGGACTTCCTTGGTGATCCAGTGGTTAGGAATCTGCCTTCCAATGCAGGGGATGAGGGTTCGATCCCTGGTCGGGGAACTAAGATCCCACATGCCACGGGGCAACTAAGCCCATGCGCTCTAGAGCCTCGTGCCACAACTAGAGAGCCCGCGCACTGCAAATACTGAGCCCACTCGCCACAACTAGAGAGAAGCCCGTGAGGCTCAATGAAGGACAAAAGGTCCCACGTGCAGCAGCTAAGACCTGATGCAGCCAAATTAAAAAAAAAGAAAGAAATAACATGGCACAGTGGTAGTATATACAAAGATGATTATAGCATTGTTATTTATAATTTTGAAAATTCAAAAACAACTCAAAAGCTCCCGCACCCCAAATAAGGAAATAAATAGTCAAGCAAACTATGGTATGGCATCATGATGCACTTTATTTTTGCTATGCAACATTACAAACAGTTGAGTGTACTCACTTTGGGAAAATCCACCAAGTTGTACTCATATAATTTGTGCACTTTTCTATATATAATATATGCTGTACTTCGATAAAATTTTATTTTAAAAATTGCAAACATATAAACTAGGTTAATAGAGCACATTGAAATGTACGTGAAATGATGTTACAGTGCTCCCTCTTTAACCCTGGTTTTGCTTTCTGAGGTTACTGCAGTCAACTGTGCTCAGAAAATATTAAATGGAAAAATCCAGAAATCAACAATTTATAAGTTTTAAAGTGCAGCTGGTCTGAGTAAGGTGATGAAATTTCGTGCCATCCTGCTTCATGCCGCCCAGGATCCCCAGCCATGACATCATCTGCTCCTGTCATCCAACCATTGACATTGCCGTGGCTCAATGATCCAAGACCACCGGAAGCAAATGATCCTCCTTTTGAGGTATTGTCAGAAGGTCAATTGTAGCCTAAGGCTACATCACAATGCCTCCATCATCTACCTCACTTCATCTCATCACGTAGGCATCTTGTCATGTCACATCAGCACAAGAAGGGTGAGTACAATACAATAAGATGCTTTGAGAGAAAGAAAGAGAGACCACATCCACATGACTTTTATTACAGTATATTGTTATAATTGTTCTATTTTATTATCATTGTTGTTAATCTATTACTGTGTCTAATTTATAAATTAAACTTTATCATAGGTATGTATGTATAGGAAAAGTGGTATATGTAAGGTTTGGTTTCAGGTATCCACTGGGGGTCTTGGAACATATCCCCTGCAGATAAGAGCAGACTACTGTAAATGAGAAAGTATCACACAAAATATTGGACACTCACTGATTACAAATATAAAACTGAATATATATGTAAGCACTGACAGGTACTGGAAGTGAATTGGGGTGATAAGACACTTACGTTCATTTCTTTTTTTAAATAACAGCTTTATTGAGATACAATTCACACATCATAAAGTTCATCCTTCTAAAGTATACAATTCAGTTGCTTTCAGTACATTCACAGGGTAGTATAACCATTGTCCCCATCTCATTTAATTTAATTAGTTAATTTATTTATTGGCCACACCATGCAACTTGAGGGATCTTAGTTCCCCGACCAGGGATCGAACTTGGGGCCACGGCAATGAAAGCGACAAGTCCTAACCACTGGACTGCCAGGGAATTCCCATCACCATCTCATTTTAGAAGAGTTTCATCACTCCGGAAAGGAACACTTACTCATTAAGCACTCACTCCTCATTCCTGTTTCTGCCCAGACCCTGACAACTACAAGTCTACTTTCTGCATCTGTGGATATGCCTGTTCTGGACATTTTGTATAAATGGAATAATACATTACAAGGTCTTTTTTGACAGCCTTCTTTCACTTAATATGTGTTCAAGGTTCACCCATGTTGTAACATGTATGAGTACTTCATTTTTTATGGCTGAATAATATTCCATTGTGAAGATATATCACATTTTGTTTTGTTTTATATCATAGAAACTTTAATCCAATACATTAAACAACCTAGATGAATAGAAAGATTTCTTGACAGACACAATCAAACCTTAGTAAAGAAGTAATTAACCTCAATAGCCCTATATCTATAAAAGAAGTTGAATTTGTAATTAAAAACCTTCCTACAGTAGGGACTTCCCTGGTGGTGCAGTGGTTAAGAATCTGCCTGCCAATGCAGGGGACACGGGTTCGAGCCCTGGTCCGGGAAGATCCCACATGCCACGGAGCAACTGAGCCTGCACGCCTAGAGCCCACACTGTCCAACAAGAAGCCACGGCAATGAGACGCCTGTGTGTCGCAAAGAGTAGCCCCTGCTTTCCGCAACTAGAGGAAGCCTGCGTGCAGCGACGAAAACCCAATGCAGCCAAAAATAAATAAATAAAATCCTTCCTACAAAAAAACCGCCAAGCCCAGATGGCTTCACCAGTAAATTGTATTAAACATTTCTGTTTAATTTTAATTTCTCTTAAACATTTAAAATTGTCTTCAGCATTTAAGGAAGGAATGACATCTTGTTTCGAGTCACTTGTTGATGGACATTTGGATTGCTTCCACTATTTTTGTAGTTTAATTTATATATATATTTTAATAGTTTAATAGTAGTTTAATTTATATATATATATCTTTAAACTTTTTCCAACTTTATTGTGATAGTTGACAATTAAAATTGTATGAACTTAAGATGTACAACATGATTTGACATAGTATAAATTGTTAAATATTCATCATAATCAAGCTAAGTAACATATTCATCACCTCACATGGTTATCATTTTTTTGTGAGTGGTGAGAACACTTCAGATCTACCTTCTTAACAAATTCCAAATATACAATATTGCTAAATATAGTCAGGTGGCTGTACATTATCTCCAGAACTTATTCATCTTGCATAACTGAAACTTTGTACCCCTTGACCAACATCTCCCCATGTCCTTTTCCCCCCATCCCCTAATAACCCTCCATCCTACTCTGTTTCTGTGAACATTATATTTGAGATTTAGACATCATCCAGTATTTGTCTTTCTGCATCTGACTTTTTTCGTGTAGCATAATGTCCCCCAGGTTCATCCTGTTGTCACAAATGGCAGGATTTCCTTCTAAGACTGAATAATGCTGTAATGAAAGTGAGAGTGCAGACATCTCTTCAAGATACTGATTTCATTTCCTTTGGTTATATACCCAGAAGTAGAATTGCTGGATCATAAGGTGGATCTATTTTAATTTTCTTTTTTTCGGCCATGCTGCAACACTTGCGGGACCTTAGTTCCCCAACCAGGAATCTAACCCGGGCCCCGGCAATGAAAGCGCTGAGTCCTAACCACTGGACCACCAGGGAAGTCCCTATTTTCAATTTCCTGAGGAACCTCCTTACTGCTTTCCACAGTGGCTGCATCAATTTACATTCCTACCAACAGTGCACAAAGTTTCCTTTTTTTCTGATAATAGCAATTCTAACAGGTGTGAGATGAAATCTCATTGTGTTTTTGATTTGCATTTCCCTGATGATTAGGAAAGTTGAGCATCTTTTCATGTACCTGTTGGCAATTTGTATATCTTCTTCTGAGATACGTCTGTTCAGATCCTTGCCCAATTTTTTTTTTTTAGCTATGATTATTTTTTTAACATCTTTATTGGGGTATAATTGCTTTACAATGGTGTGTTAGTTTGTGCTTTATAACAAAGTGAATCAGTTGTACATATACATATGTTCCCATATCTCTTCCCTCTTGCAACTCCCTCCCTCCCACCCTCCCTATCCCACCCCTCTAGGTGGTCACAAAGCACCGAGCTGATCTCCCTAGGCTATGCGGCTGCTTCCCACTAGCTATCTACCTTACGTTTGGTAGTGTATATATGTCCATGCCTTGCCCAATTTTTAATTGAGTTTTTTTTTTGTTGCTGTTATTGAGTTGCATGAGTTCCTTATATATTGTTGATTATTTCCACTTTTTAGATACTGTAAATAATGTTTCTATGGACATTCACATATGAGTTTTTGTGTTGAATACTTGTTTTCATTCCTCTTAGGTACATATCCAGGAATGGAATTGCTGGGTCATATGATAACTCTCTGTTCAATTGTTTGAGCAACACTGTTTTCCAAAATGGCTGCATTTTACACTCCCACCAGCAATGTAGGAGGCTTCCAGTTGCTCTACATCCTCACCAACTTTTATTATCTTTATTGTTATTATTACTATTATTATTACTATTTTTATTGTTATAGTCATCCTAGTAGGTGTGAAGTGGTATCTCATTGTGGTTTTGATTTGCATTTCCCTAATGGCTAATGATGTTGAGCATCTTTCCAGGTGCCTGTTGGCCATATGTATATCTTCTTTGGGGAAATGTCTATTCAGAGCCTTTGCTCATGTATTAATTGGGTGGTTGTCCTTTTATTGTTGCATTGTAAGAGTTCTTTATATACTCTGGACGTTCAATCCTTATCAGATAAGTGACTTACAAATATTTTCTCCCATTCTGTGTCTTGCCATCTCACTTTCTTGATTGTATCCTTTGCAGCACACAAGTTCTTAATTTTAATGAAGTCCACTTTATCTACATTAATTTCTTTTGGTGCAGTTAAGTTCCAATTAAATAAATATGGGCTATGCAAACCATTTAGAAAGGAATGATGACTGGTGGCCCGGAGAACAGCAAACTAGAGACTGCATTCCGTATATTGCATTAGAGGATGTTTACTCCTGGCTTATGCCTTAGCCACAAATAAGACTTTTTGCTCTCAAGATGAATCCTTTAGCCTAGAGCATCCATTCATTCAACAAATGTGCCTTGGATACCACTACATATTAAGCATTTTGCTAGGAACTTGGGTTACAAAAATGAAAGAAGATAGTCCCTGTTCTCAAGAAGCTGACAAAGTAGGATGGGTGGTAAGACATGTAACCTCATAATTGCAACACTAGGTATCATGAGAGAACCATGTAAGGTTCTTATGGAAGAGTTCAGGTTATGGAGAGGACACATCTGGTTGGGGGATTTGGTAAATGCTACTTTGGGCTGAAGACATTTTAAACCATGGGGGAAAAACCCACCACTAAATGACAAAGGAAACCATAGTCACCGAGTAAATAACAGTGAAAGGAATGCTGAAATGGGTGCGGGGGCGCTTTTCCTAGATGCTCTGTCTAAATTCAAACAATACAGGATTTTTTCCCTGAAATATACACTTTTCATTCTGACCTGTATATTTGAATTAGTGTAGCTAGATGTATATCATTATACTCACTGCTGGTGAAAGATAGTCAATCCTTTTTAAAAATGTCTTCCTTATTATAAAGTTAAATTTACCACTGGCACCATCTGAAGTGGTGTGTAAAAAAATCTAACCTTGAATAAGAACTAATGAGCCTCTGAAGTTCAAGTATTCACTCAACAAACAACTACTGGACTCTTCCTGTGTATCAGGCACTGTGGGAAGAGATGGGAGAGGGAAATCACCACGAAAAAGATAGGCATGCTACATTCCCTCTGCGAGCTCACAGTCTGATAGAGGAGACAGAAACATCAATGGACAATTGCAATACAGTGTAGCAGGGAAAGGACAGGTGTGTGTGTGTGTGTGTGTGTGTGTGTGTGTGTGTGTGTGAACATCTAGGCAAAGTGTCCAGCCTGAACTTGGGGTTGATTTAGGATACCGAAGAATGTGACGTCCAAACTAGGACCTGAAAAATGAATAGGAGTTATCCAGTTAAAGGCTTGAGCTGGCAGGAAGAAAATCTAGGCAGAAAGAAAAGGATGGACTAAGGAGAGACTATAAGGTCTTTGAGGAATGGTAAAATTAGGCAACCCAGGATAGGGAAGAGGCTGTTAACAGGGACGGAGAGAGAAAAGCTGGAGCAGAAAGAGATTATGAAGGCATGGCAATGGGGCATGACATGGTCAGTTTTCTCTTTTAGATGATCTGGCAGCTGCAGAACCAGGGAAATGGGTGGTATAATTTAGTACAAGATTGCCGGCCCGAAAACTATAAGCACCAGTGTCTGCAGGCAGAAGATGGTTGTCCCAGCTCAAGAAGACAGAAAGAGCGTTTGCCCTTCATCTGCCTTTTTGTGCTATTGGGACCCTCAGTGGATTAGGTGATGCCCGTCCACATTGATGAAGGTAGACCTTCTTGATTCTTCTACTGATTCAAATGCTAATCTCTTCTGGAAACACTCTCACAGATACACCCAGAAATAAGGTTTTACCAGCTGTCTGGGCATCCCTTAGCTCAGTCAAGATGACACAAAAAATTAACCATCAGAAGGAGAGAGAGAGGAGTCATGGTGTTTGATGCCTACAAGGAGGCCTCCAGCAAGCACTGGTCAAAGTGCTGGGGAGGCACAAAGATGCTCATGATCTAGTCTCTTCCTCAGGGAGCTGTTAATATAACAGCTGATAGCACACACTGTGTATCTGTGTTAATTAGAAAAAGTGCTCCCATCAAGTGCTCCCAATCTGGCTTGGCAGATGGATTTCAGTCCCTATTTGCCCCCCTCGGCCAAGCACCTTTATTCACAACCCAAACAACTGTGTTTGGCAGCCCTGCTATCAGGGAAGAAACATGAAACACTAACATGCAAGGTTAGAAGAGATTGACACTGCATATGCAGTACATAAAAGAACTCAGAAGAGAGGGAAGGAACATGAAGTAGAAGTAGAAATTGAACCTGACCTTGATGGCAGGGTAGGATTTTCACAGGTGAAGATGGGGGTGGGTGCAGGGGAGAAAGTAGAACATCCTAGACAGAGCAGATACTGTGAGCCAAAGGGTGGAGACAAGACCAATTGAAGCAAGTTGAAGGAATAATGGTAGTTCAGTTAGTGGCTGCATAGACTAGAGAAGTAACTCTTTCCAGTTGTCTTTTCACAGGAGAAGTAGTCCTCTTAGAGCATGAGAAAAGTTGGCTGGCTTATACACATACACACACACACACACACACACAAGTGTGTGTACATGTACATACCCATGCACATGTGTTGAAATCCCTGTAGTAATTCTCCACTTTTTCTTTCCTACCTTCTCTCCTTCTCTTCCAAAGCACTTTCCAAGAAAGCACATGTTGTATACAGGAAATATTAAACATTAATAAACAGAAACCTCAATTAAATAGAGTTGGGAGACCAGAAGGGGTAGCTCTCATGCCCTGTGATGATAGCAGAGCCCAACAGGAAGAAGAAAGACACCTCTTCTGTCCAGGCAAGGATTCCGCCAATGAAAAGCCATGGCCTCTTTGTTTACTACAGCCCTCCCAATTTCCCTTTCCCCTCGGTCTCCTTCCCTTGGACTTGCATGTGACTCACTGTGGTTGCAGACCCCAAATTGCAACTCTCTGCTGATCCTGAATAAACCCATCTTTGCTGGAGAAATACATGGCAATCTATTTGTTTCAGGTCAACAGAAATTGACTGCTAGCCATTTACTGATCCCTTAGTTTAGAGCAACAGAGAATAAAACTATAAAGGTCCCAGATGTGGCCTTGACTGCCAGGCTGGGAAGTTCTGAATTTGGTTAGCAGTGGGGAGGGCACTGGACTCTATTGAGTGGGGAAATACTACTCCCAGCTTGGTGTTTCAGGACAATTAATCTGCTGGAGTTGTTTAGAATTGATCGAAGAACCAACCTGGGCAGAAGAAGGAGAGAAAAAGTGTTTTATTAAGTTATATAAAAATTAATTATATTATCCAGACAAAAGTATAATTCAAAAAGATACATGCACCCCTATGTTCATAGCATCACTAGTCACAATAGCCAAGACATGGAAGCAACCTAAGTGTCCACTGACAGATGAGTGGATAAAGAAGATGTGGTACATATATACAATGGAATATTACTCAGCCATAAAAAAGAATGAAATAATGCCATTTGCAGCAACATGGATGGACCTAGAGACTATCATACCAAGTGAAGTAAGTCAGGAAGGGAAAGACAAATCCCATATGATATCACTTATATGTAGAATCTAAAATATGACACAAATGAACCTATGTATGAAACAGAAAATGAATCAGGGACACAGAGAATAGACTGGTGGTTGCCAAGGGGGAGGGGTTGGGGGAGGGTAGGAGTGGGAGTTTGGGATTAGCAGATGCAAACTTGTGTATATATAATGGTTAAACAACAAGGTCCTACTGTATAGCATAGGGCACTATATTCAATATCCTGTGATAAACCATAATGGAAAAGCATGTATGAAAAAGAATGCATATATATGTATAACTGAGTCATTTTGCTGTACAGCAGTAATTAACACAATGTTGTAATTCAACTATACTTCAATAAAAAATAAATTGAAAAAAACTTATTTCTACAAAAAATATGAGCTAGCTTATAATGTGGAGGAATACAATTGACCCCAACCAGACCAGTGAAGATACCTGTACTCTCCTCATAGTGGAAATGTGTTTGTTGATTAACATATATGAAAAATGCTGCCATCAAAGACCTAATAAAGGCCCCATGAGTCAATGTTATAGGAGCCAGAGAGACTACCTCTTTTTCCAGTGATTTTTTTTCTTTTGAAGAGACAACCAAAACATACTTCTTCTTTCCTCGCCTACTATTTTTGGAACATTTATTAGGTGTCAGTTGCTTTATATACAGTATCACATTAAATCCTCACAAAAACTTGTCTTATTTTTCAGATGGAAACTAGGGCTTGGAGAACAGTAAGGACCTTCCCCAGCATTCCCCAGCTAATAAGGGGCAGAGCTGAGATTTAAACCCCAAACTGTCTGACCCCAAAATCTGTGTTTGTCTTACTGCACAATAGTCTCGCAGCCCCAATTAATCAAAGGAAGAAGGAAAATTAATAGTAACCAAATCGAAGGCGAGCATAGTTTCACACCCTAAAATACGTCTCTGGCATAAGGATTATTTTGAGCTGATTATTTTTAAGAAACAGCAGACACAGGAAAAGCTCTGAAAACCAAGTAGAAGTTAACTTTTTGTAAGACACATTTCCATTTATGAGAGAAATCTCCATTTTTAAGAGTGGGTCCCTCTCTGTACCAGGAAGGGAAAAATGACTCTAAATCTCTAGAAACTCTTGTTAATGGAGAAAGCAAGGGCTTAAACCTGCATAATAATCTTACCCTGTTTACTGTGTTTTTCCTGGTCACCTCCCATAACTGGCCTCCCCCACCCCCAAACCTTCTTTTGTCCTTAGCTGGAGATGATTTTTTAAGGTGGTAGCTGAGTCCTTCTCGTGGAGTTATTCAGATTTCTTGGCTCTCTCCCACGTAGACAAAGGTTGTAGATGTTATTAAACTTCCGTTTATTTTTCTCCTATTAATCCATCTTTTATTACGGGGGTCCCAGCCAAGAACCCAGAAGGGTAAAAGGGAAAATCATTTTTCCTCCCTCATAGAATCAAGCATTTTACATTGTTATGCTCAAAGCAGAGACTGATCTGCAATTGCAATTATATTTTGTTCTTTTCTGAACATACCAGAAAACTGGTTTCTGCCACTGCTTAGTATCCTATGGTGCCACGAACTGAGGATCCATTAGATGTGCTCCTCTTGGTGCCAAACCCAAGGTGCCAACCTAGTGATTCCAACAGCAATGGCAGATCACTAAGTGGGTTCAAAGATCTGAAGCTTCTGTCGCAGGAAGGGGACCCCTTCCAGGGCCCAGGAGTGGGATCTTGTCTAACACTCGGAAATGAATTGTCCGAGGAGACTCACGTGCTGACAAAGCAGGAGCCTTTATTGGGAAGGGGCGCCCGGGGGAGAGCAGCAGGGTGAGGGAACCCAGGAGAACTGCTCTGCCGTGTGGCTCACAGTCTCGGGTGTTATGGTGATGGTATTCGTTTCCGGGTTGTCTCTGGCCAATCATTCTGACTCAGGGTCCTTTCTGGTGGCGCGTGCAGCCGCTCAGCCAAGATGGATTCCAGCAAGGAGGATTCTGGGAGGTTGGTAGGACATGTGGACTGGCGTCTCCTCTCTCTTTTTGACCTTTCCCGTATTCTTCTGGTTGGTGGCGGCTTGTTAGTTCCCTGTTCCTTACCAGGACCTCCTGTCGTAAAATAACTCATGCAAATTGTTACTGTCTTTGCCTGGCCAGGGCAGGCAGTTTCAGTCAGTGTTTCTCCTAACACTTCTACTTAAGGAAGAATCATATTTACCTATCTATCTACACACACACACACACACACACACACACACACACACACACACACGCTTTGTGCTTTTCCTTCTGTGCTATCTATGCATCCACTTGCCTCTCTCATTCTCCAGGTAAATCAGTTTGGTATTTCTACCACAGCTGAGGGGCTGAAACAACTTGAAAAATCATTTGGGAAGGTGAGGACAAAGAGAGGGACTTGAAAGTGGAGATAGTAAGAAACTCCAAACTTTAATTTCACTACCGCACTTCCAGATTGGTTTTGATATCCATTATTGCAGCAGAAGGAAAATTTGGCCATCTCAAGAGTTTCCAATCAATTTCCTCAATCTTAGAAACAATTTAACCAAAGATTAGACATGATTAAATGCAGATCATTTCCTAGGTCTTATCCTCCATCTCTAAAGGGTGAAAAATAATGAATATAATTTTTTAACTGACAAGCCAGTATAATAATAGTAATTGAGGAGGAGCAAATGTGTCACCTCAAAATATGCCACTTTGGCATATTGATTACTTTGAATTAGAGTTGTTTGAGAAACAGACAGTGCAAGAAGTATACTCTGGCCCTCCTTTGTCTCCCTGAAAGCAAGAAATAAATCTCCCACGTAAAAGGTACCCTCTCTGTGCCGGGAGGTAGAGAGATATCCTTAACACCTGAGATAGGGAATTCAGGGCCAAGAAAGTTGTACAAACAAACTTTTAAACTTCTTCACTGACTAGCTTCCCCAAGCCCAAACCCCTTTGTTTTGTCAATTCTTCACAAATTTATTGTTTCTTTGTCTAAAATGTATAAAACCTGCTTTTTATCTTTGGGGCTCTTATACATACCACATTAAATCTATTTTTTTCCTGTTAACCTGTCTTAGGTCAACTTAATTATTAGACCAGCCAAAGGACCTAGAAAGGAAGAAGGGAAAAGTTTTCCTCCCCTACATCATCTAATTAATACTTATTCTGACGTCTTTCTTTTTTGGCGGCTTCTATAGCTCTTATAGAGAATAAGGTTCACGCATCTGAAATTATCATTCCCAGCATAGCATATACTTAGAACAATAAGGCCTCTTTAGTTCTATATACTGTTTTTCAGTTCACAAAGCACATTCATATACACTTATCACATAAGTTCATATCACATAAATTCACTTTGAGCAGTTTATTATTATTCCCATTTTAAGGTTGAGGAAACTGAGGCTCAGAAAGGTTAACTGACATTCCAAAGGCCACATAGCTAGTAAGCAGAACTAGTATTCAAAACCTGTTTTTCTGGTTTTAAGATGAGTACCTGTTCCCTCAAACCCCCAGCCGCCTGTCCGCATCTCCCTGCACCCTGAAGAGCAGGGGCTACATCTCATGCCTCCTGGTATTTCCAAAAATCACTAGGCAGTCACTAAGTTTAATTCCACTGTATTGTAAATATTTAAAATTTTTTGTATACTACAATGATTTTTTTGTGTGTGTGTGTTTTTTTTTTTTGTGGTACGCGGGCCTCTCACTGTTGTGGCCTCTCCCGTTGCGGAGCACAGTCTCCGGACTCGCAGGCTCAGCGGCCATGGCTCACGGGCCCAGCCGCTCCGCGGCATGTGGGATCTTCCTGGACCGGGGCACGAACCCGTGTCCCCTGCGTCGGCAGGCGGACTCTCAACCACTGCGCCACCAGGGAAGCCCTACTACAGTGTTTTGACATCTTAAAACACCTTTCTGGCTGGGGAGAGACTGCCCCTCCGGGGACTGGCCAGTTCTTAGAGAAAACCTAGCTGGGAGCGTGTCTTTGATCTGCACACTAACCAATCCAAAGTGATATCTCTGGCCCTTATGCCCTAGGAAGCAATATTCCTCTGCCTTAATCACCCCAGGGCCAGGTGCCAGACAGGTAGGGACCGCCCCTATAGCCCAAAGCCCACGGAAGTTCTTCAAAGTAGCCCATGTGAAACTCCACTGCACTGCCTTGCCTTTCCCACAGAAACCCCAATGAAGGCCAAGGCCTCAACCTTCCCCTCCCTGCTGTCTTCTGCCCTGTGGGGTGCATGCCAGGCCTCCCGTCTCTAGCACCTGTGAGTACAATAAACGTTGTTTCCCTGAGTCTCTTCTCTTGCGGCCGCATCTGACCAACCATCTCATAAAAGAATACGAAACATTCACAAATATTTCTCGAGCAACTACGGTGTCCCAAACCATGTGCTAGGGACTGGGGCGACGATAATGAACAAGTCACACATAGCCCCTGCCCTCAAGTAATTTATAATGTAATAAGGAAAAAGACAAGTCAACAACCTATTACTTAGCACGGTATCGTATGTATGCTAATAATAGCAGTTACCATTTTTTAAGCTTTTAGTGTGTGTCAGATTCTAGGCTAAGCACTAGGTATTGTCTCAGATAATACTCAAAACAACCCGATGAGGTAGGCTCTATTACTGTTCTCTGTTTACAGATGAGAAGACTGAGGCATATGTCACACAGCTAGCAAATGGAGCTGCCAAGATTTGAGTCTTGGTCTGTGTAACTCTTAGCCACTGTGTCATGCTGGGTCTAATAGTCGACCTTATTTGTTGGATGAGAAATAAACCCTGAACAAAAATAGTACCTCTGTATCGCTTATCTCAGACTTGAGACAGACCCATTAGTAAACAGGGATTGTGCCTCAAGGGCTTACAAGGTGACAGCAGTCTTGAGGTTATATTTGTACAGCTATCTCATCCCAACAACTTAAGAACAACGAAGACCTCCTTCTCTCTTCTACATTTGTCTATCAGCAGCAGCCCATTACCAAATCAAGGCTTGGATGTATATTAATGTCATCACATAAAATAAAAAGAAATAGAACCCAACTTCAGTCCCAGGAGAGAGGCATTTTGAAAATGGAATGACTGTCACTCATTAGTTCTCTTATTCCAAATCCATGGCCTCATAAACATCAGCAAATATTTGACAGCAATGTGATTTGTGCTGTGCATCACTATGAAATCAAGACCACTAAAACATGTGCAAAGAAAACAGTTCTCAACTTACTTTCATTGCCCGGAGACTGAGTCTGAATTGGCTAAGACAGAATGGACCACACAATATTTTCCATATTTGATTTATTTTAAAAGGAATCTCAAATTTTCCAGTGAAAATGACTATTTGGAACAAGTAAAAGTCACATTAAAACCAGGCTTGATGTCTCTTTTAAAACATCCCCTTATTTTATAGTGAAAGATTAAATAATATTAAATAACATTTTCAGAAAAAGAAAAAGAAACCCTTACCCCTGATCCCACAACCTGATAGCAACTGTATATGTGTGTGTGCGTGTGTGTGTGTGTGTCCCTTGTAGCCCTGTCCATACGTAATCACGAGCTCCATAATTGCATTCATAGTGAATATACAATATGGTGTTTTTGTTTTTGTTTTTGTTTTTGGCCACACCATGCGGAATGCGGGATCTCAGTTCCCCGACCAGGGATCAAACCCGTGCCTCCCGCGGTGGGAGCGCAGAGTCTTAACCACTGGACCGCCAGGAAAGTCCCTTGTTTTTATCTCTTGACATCATACCGTAAGTATTTTTGATGTTGCTACATAGTCTTCTTAATTACCATTTAAATTGTTTTCATTGGTGGCATCAATATTACATAAAGTAGAGCGACCATAATTTATTTAACCATCTCCCATTGGTTTTTTCTTAATAAATTTATTTACTTATTTATTTTTAGCTGCACTGGGTCTTTGTTGCTGCACGCGGGCTTTCTCTAGTTGTGGAAAGCGGGGGCTACTCTTTGTTGCGGTGCATGGGCTTATCATCGCGGTGGCTTCTCTTGTTGCAGAGCATGGTCTCTGGGTGCGCAGGCTTCAGTAGTTGTGACACACGGGCTCAGTAGTTGTGGCTCACGGGCTCTAGAGCTCAGGCTCAGTAGTTGTGGTGCACAGGCTTAGTTGCTCCACGGCATGTGGGACCTTTCCAGACCAGGGCTTGAACCCGTGACCCCTGCATTGGCAGGTGGATTCTTAACCACTGCGCCACCAGGGAAGTCCCACCATCTCCCATTGTTAAACATTTAGGTGGATTCCAGTTGTTCAGTATTATAAATAATAGAGACATGAACACCCTCATTCATGTAGGGTTTTTTCCCTTACTTTTGGATATTTCCTTGAGATGAATTCCCTTCAATGGAGTTACTGGGTCAAATTATGTGGAAAAAAACTTAGAGCTATAGAACCAGATGGATTGTTGTAGGACATATCTCTTGCTCATCCTTCAAAATTTAGCTCAAATTTTCCCTCCTTCCACTCCTACCTGCACTCCAAGCATGGTGAATTACTCCCTTATTTGTACAGGAACTGTACCCTGTACATACCTCAATTACAGCATTTATGGTGCAACATTTGTCAATTTATTTAACTTCTCGAAGCCACAGCTTCCTTTTCCACAAAATGGGGATAATCATACCTAACTATGAGGGCTATTGCAAGGATTAAATGAAATAATGTATATAAAGTCCTTCATCACATGTTATTCCAATTTTGTGTTTACCTGGCTACTTGACTGTGAGCTTTTTTGTTTTTTATTTTAACATCTTTATTGGAGTATAATTGCTTTACAATGGTGTGTTAGTTTCTGCTTTATAACAAAGTGAATCGGTTATACATATACACATATCTCTTCCCTCTTGTGTTTCCCTCCCTCCTACCTTCCCTATCCCACCCCTCTAGGTGGTCACAAAGCACCCAGCTGATCTCCCAGTGCTATGCGGCTGCTTCCCACTAGCTATCTATTTTACGTTTGGTAGTGTATATATGTCCATGCCACTCTCTCACTTTGTCACAGCTTACCCTTCCCCCCCCATATCCTCAAGTCCATTCTCTAGTAGGTCTGCGTCTTTATTCCCGTCTTGCCCCTAGGCTATTCATGACCTTTTTTTTTTTAGATTCCATATATATGTGTTAGCATACAGTATTTGTTTTTCTCTTTCTGACTTACTTCACTCCGTATGACAGACTCTAGGTCCATCCACCTCACTACAAATAACTCAATTTCGTTTCTTTTTATGGCTGAGTAATATTCCATTGTATATATGTGCCACAACTTCTTTATCCATTCATCTGTTGATGGACACTTTGGTTGCTTCCATGACCTGGCTATTGTAAATAGAGCTGCAATGAACATTGCGGTACATGACTCTTTTTGAATTATGGTTTTCTCAGGGTATATGCCCAATAGTGGGATTGCTGGGTCGTATGGTAGCTCTATTTTTAGTTTTTTAAGGAACCTCCCTACTGTTCTCCATAGTGGCTGTATCAATTTACATTCCCACCAACAGTGCAAGAGGGTTCCCTTTTCTCCACACCCTCTCCAGCATTTATTGTTTGTAGATTTTTTGATGATGGCCATTCTGACCAGTGTGAGATGATATCTCATTGTAGTTCTGATTTGCATTTCTCTAATGATTAATGATGTTGAGCATTCTTTCATGTGTTTGTTGGCAATCTGTATATCTTCTGATTGTGAGCTTTTGAGGGGAGGGATTATGTCTTGGTCATCTCTGTGTCCCCAGCACATAGCACAGTGCCTGGCACATAAAAGCATCCAACCAAAATATTTATTGAATAATATGGATAAATGAATGAACATATGAATGAATGAATTTTAGTTGAAAGAAATTTACACTGCCACCAGCACTGTTTGAAAATACCACTTTTGTACTAACCTTACCAGCATTGAGTACTTAGTCTTGATATCTATAAAGAAAAATAAATTTATTTTTCAGCATATCCAAGGCTATCTCCCTTCACTAATGTGAAAAATAAATACTACTTGGGTAGCCAAGACATGAAAGCAACCTAGATGTCCATCAACAGAGGAATAGATAAAGAAGATGTGGTACATATATACAATGAAATATTACTTAGCTACAAAGAAGAATGAAATAATGCTATTTGCAGCAACATGGATGGACCTAGAGATTATCATACTAAATGAAGTCAGACAGAGAAAGACAAATATCATATGATATCACTTACATGTGGAATTTAAAAAAAAGGAATCAAATGAACTTATTTACAAAACAGAAACAGACTCACAGACTTTGAAAACAAACTTATGGTTACCAAAGGGGAAACATGGAGGCGAGGGATAAATTAAGAGTTTGGGATTAACAAATACACACTGCTATATATAAAAAAGATAATCAACAAGGACCTACTGTAGGGCATAGGGAACTCTACTAAATATTCTTTAATAACCTATATGGTAAAAGAATCTGAAAAAGAATGAATATATGTATATGTATAAATGAATCACTTTGCTGTACACCTGAAAGTAACACAACATTGTAAATCAACTATACTGTAATATAAAATAAAATTTAAAAAAGTACTACTTGGGGATAAGTTTCAGTTTTTGCTCTGCTGCAAAAGATTGGGAATGCAGCTCATAACTGTGGTAGCCACTAGGCACATGTGGCTATTTAAATTAAATTTTTTTAATTTAAAATTTTAATTAAAAAATAGATTAAATTTAAAATTCATTTCCTCAGGCTCACTAGTTGCATGTCAAGTGCTCAATAGTCACATGTGCCTAATGGCTACCATCCTGGACAATGAGAAAAGTTCTAGTAGGTAATGCTGGTCTATAATCTAAAAAGCATTTCCTGTTTGATTTTGAAGGCGTTTTATGATGAATTTGCAGTAAAACTTACTTGAAAATTACATTGGCTAATTTTTTACTAAATAGATTAGGCTTAAAAACCAGTTACTATCCCCTGACATCTACCAGCTGTGGGGTGGGAGAATATGGTCATGGAGCCCAGGAAGTGGTCAGGAGAAGCCAGAATGATATTAAAAATTTGCCATACAGTACCTCAAAAAGTTAAACATAGAATTACCATATGACCAAGCAATTCCACTCTTAGATATATACCCTCCAAAACTGAAAACAGCTACCTAAACAAATACATGTACACACATATATTCATAAACAGCACTATTTACATTAACCAAAAGGTGGAAATAGCCCAAAGGCCCATCAATGGATGACTGGATAAACAATTTGTGGTATACCCAGACAATGAACTATTATTCAGCCATGAAAAGGAATGAAGTAGTGACACTTGCTACAACTTTTTTTTTTTTTTTTTTTTAGTGGTACGCGGGCCTCTCACTGTTGTGGCCTCTCCCGTTGCAGAGCACAGGCTCTGGACGCGCAGGCTCAGCGGTCATGGCTCACAGGCCCAGCCGCTCTGTGGCACGCGGGATCTTCCCGGACTGGGGCACGAACCCGTGTCCTCTGCATCGGCAGGCGGACTCTCAACCACCACACCACCAGGGAAGCCCCTTGCTACAACTTTGATGAACCTTGAAGACGTTATGTTACGTGAAAGAAACCAGACACCAAAGGTCACATATTGTATGATTCCATTTATATGAAATCTCCAGAATGGGTAAATCAATAGAGAAAGAATTGAACATTGGTGTTTTCCAGGGGCTGAGGGAAGAGGGGAAGGAGGAGTTATTGCTTAATGGGTATGGTGTTTTCTTTTGGGGTGATGAAAATATTTTGTAACTAGACAGAGGTAGTGGTTACACAAGGTCATGAACGTACTAATGCCACTGAATTGTTCACTTTAAAATGGTTAATTTTATGTTATGTGAATTTCACCGCAATAAAAATAATTGCCATAGGTGTTCCACAAAGTGAACCCTGGCACACAGATAAACTGTATAAAATGGGCAGTGGTTTCTTCAGCTGCGTTTTTGCAGAGCAAGAAAGTTGCAGACTAGGGGAGGTGGTCCTTGGAAGGTGTCTGGTCAACAGCAAGTCTCTCTGGATAATCTGTTGAAGATGAGCAGTCCCCAGGACATATAGCCCAAGGTATTGTATATGGTTGAGCAGAGCTTGGCCCATGGATTCAAGGAAGTCCATCCTCTCCCTCTTCCTCTCTCCTTTTCTTCCATCACCCAGTTCACTCCAGGCATACCTTCTGTGAATTTCATGGAACAAACACAGTGTCTGGTATAAGTTTAGCAGAGTGGAAGCCATAATTGGGAGGGCAAGTAACAGGAATTTTCCACCACAGATTAGCTTTTAGCTACAACCAGGGAGACCAGGTGATGGAAATGAACCTGGTGGGAATGAAGGGACCTTTTCTAGCTTGGGGTTCCTGTACCAGTTGGGTCCCTTTAGAACCTTGGATTAGAAGGCAATATTGAGATGTCCTTGGTCCTGTGTTGGATCTCTGTGTGAGCCAATTCTATAGCTTAATTCTATTGCCTTAATTTGGTTCCCCAAAGTTCTTTCCCTGGCAGTGCACTGCCCTGGCACTCAGGCTAGCCCTGGCTCTGTTAGTGATTTACGGGGTAACTTTGGCAAGTTCTTTCTCCTATATTGGCCTCAGTTTCCTCATCCGCAAGAATATTGGTCTAAAAGGCCTTGTTTTCATGATAAGCTGAAAGTGTACCATATTCTTCATGAATGTGCAGAAGCTAAAACATTTAATATTTTGCTCCAAGCCATCACCTAAATTTGAAAGGCCGAATGGCACATATGGCCATCCAAGACTCCTTCACAGAAGAAAACGTTTTATATGATTGTGATAATTCCTTGATGCTCCTAGAGTGTCTTCCCTAAAGGACATGAATAAAGTCCTGCAAAGTCATTCTGCCTGTCCTTTGAAACCTAAATAACGCTACTTCATCACCAGGTGTGGAGCTTCATCGTTCAATTTGCATTGAGCAGTCCAGACTTTCCTGCCAGCCTCCCCTGTGACCAACATTGCACTCCCAGATCAAAGACACACCTCATCTTGCCAATTGATGGTAAACAAGGTGCATCCTTCAGCTTGCAGACCAGAACCAGTGACTTCAGGGAGAAAAAAAAAAAAAAAGGATTGTGAAAACGAGCCTTTCTGCTTTTTGACTAGAACAGAAAAGACAACTGGGTGCCCACACTTCCCCGGTGGAAATAAGATAGCGACCACCGTGTGGAGACTAACAGAGAGCTGATAGGGCCCCAAAGCAGCCAAGATTGTGCTAAAACTAGACTCGTTATCTGGGACTACAAGCAAATGATGGAAGCCTCAGGAAAATATCTACCCGGGAAGCCTGTTTTGAGTACTGCTTGCATTCTATTTTTTTTTTTTTTTTTTTTTTTTTTTTTGCGGTACGCAGGCCTCTCACTGCTGTGGCCTCTCACAGGCCTAGCCGCTCCGCGGCATGTGGGATCTTCCCGGACCGGGGCACGAACCCGTGTCCCCTGCATCGGCAGGCAGACTCCCAACCACTGCGCCACCAGGGAAGCCCTGCTTGCATTCTTCGTAAAGTGTTCCCTTTTGCTTCTCTCCCTCCTGTAGAGAAAAATAACTCTCAAAAGCATTTGCCTGATTCAACTCTATCTAGAGGAATTCCCCTGAAGAAGTCTTCTGTCCACATGAGGGCCAAACCACTAAAGGAGGAACAGGCTGGGGTTTGTGGTGCTCACAGCAGCAACAGTTGAAGTGACAGGCCCTCAAGGCAAAGGGCCCAAGGGGACTGAGGCGCCCACTGGGGCAGTCCTCCTTTCCTTCCCAGCAGATCTGCCTACAGCTTGTTCTGCTTGCCTGCAACTCTGGAGGGCCCTGTGGCTTTAAGAAAAGCTCCCCACTCCCTTCCTTTGCTTTCCTACCTGCTCTAACTACAAAGTCCTTTTTGAAGCCGAGGGAGGCATTACCTTCCTGGATGGAGTCAGGCTTCTATGAGTAAGTTCCATAAGTAACATCTCTCTCTTTCTCTGGGTGCAACTTCCATTTCTGAACATGGCTCTGGTTCTTTTAAAGACATATCATGCTTTGCCTTCAAATAATTCTGTCCTATTAATTCAAGCATTTCAGCCTTCTCCTCACCTGAAGTTCTCTCTCCCTGCCCACCCAGCCCCGACCCTGAACATATTCCCATGTCTTGCCACCATGTAAACCTGTAATCTTTTTATGCCACTATCCATATTGGTTCATAAAACAGAGGTATGGAACACATTAGAAAGAAAAATGGCACCTGTCAAATACCAAAGCCTATGAAATGCCTGTGCAATTTCACTTTTCACCTAGTAAATATCCAATTATTTTCCAGAATAGCTCTTTCCAGAATTCAAATCTGTTTCCATTAATATTAAAAGTTTAGAGGTCTGGGAGAACAGGAAGGGGCTGATTAAAAGCAGACGGGGTTCATTATCTGGTTAGTCACAATCCAGCATTTCCCACCCCCATTTCCCACTCTCCCCCGAACCCCAAAACGATGTTCTGCCTCAGAAAAGGTCACACTAAGATTCTGCAAAGAAAACCTTATCCTACAACATATCTAAGGGTGTAGCTCTGTTTTGGAGGGGGTGAGACTGGTATTTTTATGAAAGAAGTTTTTTTCATAGCATTTCGCCCCCGGGGAAAGAAAATATATTCCAAAGTATTGCCTACCATTCTATTGCACAGAGTGGATGGCCAGTGTGTGCATTAGAGCCAGGCTCTGTCTGAATATTAATCACCGAATGTTTAGAGTTGGAAGTGCTCCTTGGAGATTCCCCGCTTCGTTTAGTAGATAGGGAAACTGAGACCCAGAGAGGGGAAGGCATTCGCTGACATCGCACCTCCAGTTAGTGGCAGAGCTCGAACCAGGACACACATCACTGCAGGCAACGCTGGTGTGTGGGAAAAATGCAGAAAGGGCTGGAATTGAATGAATTGTAGTCATTTCTCAATCCACTACATCTCCATGGGCCACATGTTAATCACTCATCTTTTATTGCTCCCCCAGAGAGCTGACTCAAAGGCAACGCCAAAACGGGTATTTTAATGCAAAGCATATTAGGAGGCCAGAAGGCCGGAGGAGGTGTTGTCTCAGGCTGCCTGGCCGCACTTGGCTGGGAAGGCTTTGCTCCAGGCCCTGGGAGATGGCTCATTCAGATGCTGCTGGTGCCAGTGCCAAAGGGGAGCCCGGCAAAAGGCCAGTGCCCGCCCTTTCCTTGAGTCCAAGTCTAACGAGCAGGGCAAGTGGAGTTAGGCGGCATGGCCCCTGGAGGCATGGAGCCCCTTTCTCAGTGACATGGGGTTGCCCAGAAGTCTTTTAGGGATTGCAAGACTTCTAAGGTAAGGCTGCCATGCTAAGACTGGCTTTTAAAACGTTGGGGGCATTTGGTTATCAGCAAGATTCAAAAAGAGCATAAAAACAGGACACAGTACCAGCCAGTACCTTTTCTATACACAGGTGACTTTGGTAGTGTCCTCTCCTTCCAGGACTAGTCAAAGCCATCTCCTTAACCCCTGGTGAGAATGTAAAATGGTGTAACCTCTGTGGGAAACAGCATGGCGCTTTTTCAAAAGGTTTAACATAGTGCTACTATGTGAGCCAGGAATTCCACCCCGAGGTATACACCCAAGAGAACTGAAAGCAGAACCTTGACCAGATACTTGTACTTCCGTGCTCATCACAGCATTATTCACAATAGCCAAAGGGCGGAAGGAACTCATATCCATCAACAGGTGAATGGATAAACAAAATGCGGTCTATCCATACCATGGAATATTATTCTGCCTTAAAAAGGAATGAAGTACTGATATATGCTAAAATGTGGATGAACCTTGGAAACGTGCTCTACTGGGTTCTCTCTCAGTGCCCTGTGAAGGGCGCAGACGGGTGGCTTTGGCCGTATTCATAAGGCATGGGTGGAACCTCTCAGAGACTTTGCTCAGAGCACAAGGCCCCAGTAGACTAAACAATGGCTCCTGACACATAACTGTTGACATACTTACCAAGCCTCTCCGTGCTCCCCTAACATTTGAGGGGCCCAGAGCAAGAATACAAACAGAGGCCACATATCATATGTCTAAAAATTTAAAATTATAAGTCAAGGCAACAAACTGTTAAAATATGTTCTATCTCTTACTTTGACAACTATAATTTATAATAACCAAAGCAATGAATACGTGTCAAGTGACGGTTTTTATACTTTGAAAGTCAGCACAATATCAAAGAGGACTGAATTTATGATTGTGCATATCTGGATGTTCTTTTGATGGGTCAACAATGTTTGGATGAGTAATAACTTAAGGGCATATATAATTGGAGAATTAACTTATACTTTTGCCTTCATTTCAGCAAAATCACTGTTTGTATTACATGTTGTTATGGTCAAGATTTTTTCATGTAACTTGTGGAATTGTCAGTTATGACCTAAAGCAGAGGTCAGCAAAGTTTTTCTCTTAAGGGTCAGATAGTAAAAATTCAAGGCTTTGCAGACCATCAGGTCTGTGTCTTAACTACTCAACTTCCACTGTAGCCCAAAGCGCTGATAGACAATATGTTAAAAAAAAAAGGGGGGGGTGCGGCTGTGTCTCAATCAAACTTTATTTACAAAAACAGACAGCTCACATGTGGGCCATAGTTTGCCAACACTGGTAAAGGATTAAAAAATAAAATGTAATTGTATTAAATGTATAAAATTTGAACATATTTTCATCAAAAAAAACCATAAAATAAGTGTAAAAATTCTTTAATTAAAATTTTGTCGTGTTTTCCAGAAGTCATTTTTTCTTAAACATTCAAAATACAAAACAAAAAGGCAAAATAGAATAAATATAATTATCAAATTTTAAAATTAAAATTATTTTACTAGAGCTGAGTTGTCATTTGATTCAATCTTGTTACATATGTTTATAAAAATAAAACTATTTGCAATTCTAGCATTCAGTGTTCATTGGAATCATGCTACACACATTGCACCTAGACCCACACAGTCACAAATTTAAGAGTGATATGAATTGCTTAATATTGCAAAATGTTCCTTAGCCGCCAATTCAATTGTGAATTTAATGCTAATTTGCAAAGATCTGCAGAACCATAATTTGAAAGCCAGGAAATGGACTACTGGGAAACAACTTGTTAAGCAAGAATCTATTGCCTTTATGTTATCAGAAAATAAGGATTTGATAAATTAATTTGTCTTTTTTGTTTTTAACCTTAACACTCAAATCCTTTCTGGACTCTAAAACAGCGTCCATCTTTAACATTGGCAGCACAAGCCGGAAGCCTTCACACTATGCAGACATGTTTTGCTCTTGTCGTTGGAGCACAAAATAGGCCAGGAGATATGAAGAAGCGTTTCCTTGGAATATGACTAGAGTTATTCATGAAGGGGTTATGAAGAGTTACCCCTTCATTTGCATAAAAGAGATTGGCTATCAACTGGTTATCAATTTAGCTTTGGTTTTGTTGAATAGATGTTTAGAATAATGGGTCCCAAGTTACAGAGGCACCCATGTGTTCTTGTATATGATCATTCATTCACTCATTGATTCACTTGGCATTTGAGCTATGTCACAGTGGTGTATTAGAACTGGCTCATGTAGGCTTGTGAGAACCAATTGGGGGCATCTCTTCCCAGCTGTGGGTTTGGTGACATCACATGGGTAGTTTGAAGTCAGCGGTGGCGGGACTCCTTACACCATGGAAATCAACAAATGCTACAAACCAAAGCTTTCCATCACCCACTCCCCCCACAGCCCCCAGAGAGCCATTTATTAAGCATTTACCTGTATACCATTGGCTAGGTGGGACCTTTTACACTATAAGGCCTGGGGCAGAGGCCCTTCATGACCAGATGTAAGTGCAGTACTGGCCTTATCAGAACTGGCTGCATGACTTGCGGGGCTTATGCAAAATAAAAATGTGGAGTCCCTTATTCAAAAATTTTTAAAGAATTTTAAAATAGAGTGGAGAATTAAAACTAGTGCTGGGCCCTTCTGAGCCCTGGACCTTCTAAAGTTTTGGTTGATATCCATGCCCTCCCAGGAGATTTGGGCCCCCATGAATTTGTTTGCTTTGGTCAGGATGTAAGGGAAGCTTTCCAGCCCTTGCTGACATCTGAGATCTCAGCAGAACCATCATGGTGGGGGCCGGCAGGGATGCGGGTACAGGTTACTGGGGATCCAGGAGTTTGCCCCAGGGCTCAGGAAAGGGACGGTGAATTCAGTGCTTCTACAGGGGAAAGTAACCTCGGATCACTGAGAGAGAGGAGGAGGACAGAGTTAGGAAGAGACTTCCTGACCTCTCACAGAAGAGGTGTCACATACATTTGAGCCACATAAACGGGGAGGCAGCTTGGCCTAGCAGAACAGACGGGGGCCTGGCAAGTAGACAGATTCCAAGTTCTTGCTGTGTGACTTCGGGAAAGTCACTTAACCTCTCTGTGCCTCGGTGTCTTCGCTAACAAAATGTTGAGGCTTGCAGGTGCTCAATAAATATCTACCCCTTCATTTGCATAAAGAGATCGGCCATCAACTGGTTATTAATTTAGCTTTGGTTTTGTTTAATATCGGCCATTATCAATTTCCCCTCAGAAGAATTTCAAGACCTCCCAAGAATCCACAGGGTTCAAACAGAATGCAAGTTGTCAAAACAGAATCCTCCTGGCCCTTCAGGGTACTTGAGGGAGAGCTGAAGGAGGGTCTGTTGGGCATCTCACCTTCCCATCCCCTTGGCTCAGGACTGTATATGTGGAATTGCTTGGATGAGATTCCACAGGTCCTCCTGGGGGAGATCAGGGAACATGGCCAAGGTCTCTGGAGTCTTACCGTTATCATCTCAGTAAGAGGCTCTGGGATGCAGGTAGAATTTGATGCTGAGGAAAATAACTTTTCTCTAGCGCAGGGGAGACATGATGAAAGCTGTCTTCAGTATCAGAAGAGCCATCTTGCAGAAGAAAGCAAAGACTTGATCTTTGTGACTCCAGAGCAACAGGCAGAAATTACACACACATGGATTCTAGCTTAATTTAAGAAAGACATTGCTAATGGCCAAAGTGGTTCAACAAAGAAAAGGGCTGGTCAGACAATAGTAAACTCCCTGGGCAGATAGTGTTCAAGGCCAGACCTGTGTCAATCTGTTAGGATGCTACCAAAAAGTTTATTGGCCGCATAAGCAGTCGGGACAGATGGTCCCTCTAAAGATTCTTCTAATACCATAGGAGTCTATATGAACACATGGGACACAATCAAATTTAAGGCTCAATCTCATAGGGCCTAACTCACTTTATGGAATTGAAAACTCTACTCTGATGGCACGCCACTTTGGGAGTACGTGATTATCTTTCCCTCAGCCAGTTCAGGACATTCTGCACATCTCTTTTCTATCATCTGATGTTGCAGTCAAGGCGTGATTCTCTACTGATGGTCAAACAAAGGCCTCCAAACAGTGTGACTTCCCAGAGGTCATCCTGAATGTGTAGGGAAACTTGAAGCAGAGCACAGGTTTCCTGACTCACAGCCCAACTCCACCGACAGCCTACGCAATGCAAACCATGCTCCATTGCCCTGGGATAGAAGAGGCTCACTTGACCAATTTGAAAATCCTCTCCCTGTGTGCAGATGAGTAGAAAACAGAATATGAACTTTCCAAGTTCAAAGTCTATTTCCTACCGGGGAAAATGAGACATCTGGTTGGTAGTTAAATAAGATGGATCCTGAGGGATGTTTGACAATGAGTTGCTTTTCTAAATTCACCTTTTAGTAACTTAAACATACATGCATCAGGAACATATGGAGTAAATGTACAAAAAAGCTGGGGATGCTGCTGGATTGGCAGACCACGAGAGGATCTTAGAATGATGGGGTAGAAGGGATTTCCAAAGGACTGACAGTCTATTCTGTGTTCTTGTTCGTCTAGATATCTTGCCTTCATGAAGCAAGAAGTGTGTAGTGAGGGCCAGTTGTGTTTTCAGCACCTGTGGTGGGTGCCAGTTAATGAGAAACAGGCCAGAAACGAGTAGGTTTCAGCGAGATAGTCATGTGATCCCGAAGAAGAAAGTATCCTATGGGTTAACCCTGTTCTGGTGACATGCAGCTATGAGGACCGTCAGTGGGCCAAAGCGTTTACTGTGAGCCCCATTGTCTTCTGGGAAATGGAGCAAACTTCCATGGTGCACACTGAGTATTACAATATAGGGTTGCGGTGGGAAGGGCGAGTGTGGGAAGTATGCAAAACATATAGACGGAAAGCCCTCGGTTAAATGGCTTGCCACTCATTGAGTTTTCTGATTAAGCTTCGGTGGGTCATTCAGCTACCTGAAGCAAAGATGTGCCCTGGAGGCCTCATAAGCTCAGGTTCTGTCTCCCTGAGCGTGTGTACCTACGCGCACGCACACGCGCATGTGTGTATGTGTGTGTTGGTGAATCACTCATCAATGGATGTTGTTTAGAAACACGGCCCTTTACCAAGCACAAGCTGTAGGTCTTAGAGTCAGACTGTCAGTCCTGCTGTCAGCTCACTTGGACAGAGGATCGTGAAGCCCTAAATCCAGGCTTCCTCTGATAGCCCCAGTGGAGCAGAAGCAGGCTTGGGAGAAATCAGATATTTTCTCTCACACAGCAAAGGGGCAGAAAGCAGACTGGCTTCAGGAATCTGGGCGGAATGAAAGGAGTTTCAATAGGAAAGTGTGATTACAAATGTAAGGAGTTATAGCTGTTTCTGGAAAACAAGCAATAGGAAATTATGGACCACAGATTGAAAAAGGCACTGACAAAATGGAAATCTGAAGTATGACTGTATCTTTTAATTCAAAGAGTAAATATCTTTGTCTATTTGCCATTCCTCAGATCCATCATTCTGTGCTCTGGATGTCAGCAAAGAGAGCATTTATTTATCCCACTACATTAGAGTGGGCTATGTACCTGTATGTCTGTTTCACCAGGTTATAAGTTCTTGGAGGGGAGGGAGCATATTTTAATCATCTTATCCCCAGTACATGGCAGATACCTGGCCCCATACTTTAGAAACCTCACTCTGGCCCTCCTCTGGCTGTTCTCCCAGGAACAGGAATCCACTGGACCAAAGAAATATGCCCAGCCAGAGTCCATGCCCTTCCCTTCTAGTCCATACTGTGGATACCCAGGCCCCGGGAATTTCCTGCCTGAACGGCCTTGTGCCTGCTCCCAGGGCCTGTGCAGGCCACTGTTCCCAGTCCGTCCTCCTAGGAGCAGAACACCCCACCAGTGTGTAACATCCTTGGACAGGAGGACCAGGGCATCCACCCGCATGTGTGAGGCCCTCGTGGTACAGGACAGAGATGCAGTGGGGGGAAGGGGACCAGGAGGCCAGGCTGGGGACTGGGGACCTGCAACTGACCTTTTTGGGCCATCACGTTTGGCATGAAACGCTGAAGCATCCAAGGATTTTAAACTTGAACCTGAGCTTCCAGATCGTTATGAAGATCTGCTTCATTTGTCAAGGTAGGAGGACACAACACATTTTATGAAACAGTGTTAGCTTAATTTATAACTTGGAAATCTTTAGCCATGTGGTATGTGGGACTCCCTTTGTACCTTTGCCCTGGGCCCCGTGTATGTTAGGGACAGGCTTGGCTGGCATACAGTAGCTGCTCAGTACATAATTAGCTGAATGGATACCATGGGCTGCTGTTTTCATTTCAGATTTACATTTCCATCACTGAGTCTAAATGTGATTATATTAATAGGACCTACCCACTTATTCCAAAGTAATTCATGTCACTAATAGGGCATAGCGAAGACAGCTAAAGTTTAGGTTAATCAATGTAACCTGAATATCCCTACTCTCCTGCCCCCCTGCCAAGACACACACAAAATTCATGATAACAAAAGTTTTACTGTATTTTCTGTGTATCACCTTCAGGGGTTGTTCCAGCCTGCAACTGGGATTCTCGTCCCTACCGTATGACCCTTTACGAAATCAATCAGCGCATGTGAATTCTTTGGAAGTTTTTCTTTTGCTCGCATACAAAGGCTCTAGACAGATGGTGTCTGACTACAGATCTTCCAGCCTTCTGTGCGAGGCAGACCCTCCTGGGCTCCTGCTTGCCACTTCTACGTGTGGGGCACGTGTGGGAAGTTTGCTTTTTTTTTTCTTTCTTTCTGCGGTATGCGGGCCTCTCACTGTTGTGGCCTCTCCCGTTGCGGAGCACAGGCTCCGGACACGCAGGCTCAGCGGCCATGGCTCACGGGCCCAGCCGCTCCGCGGCATGTGGGATCTTCCTGGACCGGGGCACGAACCCGCGTCCCCTGCATCGGCAGGCGGATACTCAACCACTGCGCCATCAGGGAAGCTCTGAAGTTTGCATTTTAGTAGAGGTTTTAGAGGTGGTAAGAAGCGTACACTGGCAGAGAGGAGAAGGGAAGAGGTCTCCGCAGTGGAGCAGGAGTGTGGACAGAGGCAGCGGCAGGATGAGTGAAGGACAGGAAGCAGAAGAGCTTGACTAAAGCAGCAGATCTGGGAGGGCACCTGACTGCTTCACAGGCCTGTCCTCAGCAACGCGCCCAGTGCCTGACACACAGGAGGAGGTACCCAATAAAGATGTACGGGATGAAAAAATGAATGAATTGCAGTTCGTTGATGAGGTGGGGAGTGCAGCTGTAAAAGCGAGACAGGCTGAAGTGTTTGGACTTGGCACTAGAGGCCACAGGGAGCCACTGAAAGCTCTCGAACAGACGAGTGATTTGGTAAATGAAGTGTTCTAGGAAGATGTATCCGACCCGTTGAGAGGAGAAAGCAAGAAGGAAGGGGAGGTCAATAATGGAAGGTTTTACTGATTCAGTCTGCTTGGCCCAGTGTCATGCATTTCTCCCATGTTTTTTTGTCAGGTGAAATCTCAATGCTGGAGGAGAAACTATGATCGTGAGTCTTCATTCAGTTTTCCAGGTACTAGACTTTGCATTACTCTCCGTTGTAGCGCATGGATCTGGAAACAAGTGCCATCTAATTAGCCCCAAAGGCCCCACCTCCAAATTCCAATAGGAATGTTACAGTGGGGGTGAGGGCTTCAGCGCATGAATTTTGAGAGGACACAGACATTCAGTCCATAACACCCTTAAGAGATTACCTGCCATTAGCTAACAGACTAGAACAGCCTTTTCTTCTGTTTTATTTACCCTTAATCAAAGTCATTCTTTGGATACTTCGCATAATCGCCCTCTAATAGACCAAGGAGGAACTTCATCCTCAAGATGCAGCCCAGGCCTCCTCCTCCAGCCTTGGGGCTGCCCACTGCCCACCGGGTTCCACACCCTATTCTTTACATACCAGGAACACACTCCCCCTTCACACTGGGCAAACGTGCCACAGAAAGAACGCGCTTCTGATGGAGTGAGACAGAGGCCTTAATATTCTGGGGGCCAGGAGCTGCCCTTCAAAGTAACCAAACTCATATGGAAAGGTGTTTATGTCTCATTGCAGGGGGCATTTTCTCGCCTGCAATATGAATCGCCAAATGCACTTTAGAGCCCAGTGTCTTTTGCATTAACCACTGGATTTCTGAAGAAACGATGTTCCCATAGGACCAGTTTGCAAATACACAACAAATTCTGATAGGAATATTACACGAATGCCTTAAATTGTTCAGAGCTCCCCACCCTATTTACACAAGCTAATAGAATTGGCACACATTCCGGCGTTAGCACTGGAGCATGCACAGTGCTTGATCAGATGAGGGAGATGTAAACAGCTGTGCATTCTGGCAGCTAGGTGACACCTGCACGGGATTCAGCATCGAGACGATTGTAGCGCTCAGTCTCCAAACCTGGGGATCAGGTTCCTAATAATAGCAGCTACCATTTACTAAGCACTTACCATCTGCCAGGCCCCATGAGACACTGCGTGGATGTTCTCTAATTCCATCCTCACAGCCACTTTGTGAGGTAGGGGCTTTATCATATGATTTTGCAGAAAAGGGGATGAAGCTGTTAGGTAAATTAGAAAGACCAAGCTAGGACTCAGATCCCAAACCTGACCAACCTCCAGAAGCACTGTGGCTCACTAGCTATATGAACTTGGGCAAGTCACCTAGCCTCCCTGACCTTCAGTCTCCCCATTTATAAAAAGAGGATAATAATGGTACCTACTTCACAGAGTTGCTGGAAAGATCAGATTAGCAGATAGCCTGGCATCATGTAAGCATTCAGTAAACGGTAACTACCCTTAGTGTTATTAACATGACTAAACTCCCCACCGCTGGGCCTTATGACTTCCACCTTTGGGAGTCATCAATAGGCCCTGGCTTCCTCGCCCAGATTAGGTAGTTCAGAACCAAAAGCGCACATACACACCACTATATATAAAATAGATAACCAACGAGGACCTACTGTATAGCACAGGGAACTAACTCTACTCAATATTTTGTAATAACCCATAAGGGAAAAGGATCTGAAAAAAATAGATATAGATGTATGTATAACTGAATCACTTTGCCGTACACCTGAAAGTAACACAACACTGTAACTCAACTATACTTCAATAAAAATTTAAAAAACCCAAAGGGGGCTTCCCTGGTGGCGCAGTGGTTGAGAATCTGCCTGCTAATGCAGGGGACACGGGTTCGAGCCCTGGTCTGGGAGGATCCCACATGCCGCGGAGCAACTAGGCCCGTGCGCCACAACTACTGAGACTGCGTGTCTGGAGCCTGTGCTCCGCAACAAGAGAGGCCGCAACAGTGAGAGGCCCGCGCACCGCAATGAAGAGTGGCCCCCGCTTGCCACAACTAGAGAAAGCCCTCGCACAGAAACAAAGACGCAACACAGCAAAAATAAATAAATTAATAAACTCCTACCCCCAACATCTTCTTTAAAAAAAAAAAACCCAAAGGGCACAAATAGTAACAGTACTAATACAGATGAGCCATCGCTACTCTGTGGACTTCATTATCCTAGGTACCATCCCAAGAACTTGGATTTCTAAAAGTATCTTCTAGGGAAAAGAACTAGGAAGGAAATGAAAGGAATGGGATGGGTTAACATAAGAACGTAAGAATCCTGTCGATTCTCAGTGTGTTGTAATTAAAAGCAAAGATCCAGCCTCGTCCAAGAGACTGGATTGCAGTTTTCCCTGTGGCAAAGCAGCCAGGGCTGAGCTCACCGGTACAGCCACTGCACCCACTCAGCTTGGAAGTCCACAAGAAAAACAACTTCATCAAGCCAACCAAAGCCATCTGGCCTAGGTGTCTGGGGCTTTGTAGATATGTTTCTGCTCAAACTTGAAAACGATGCTCTAAGTCACCTACACCTTCAAAGCCAAGTTGGAAAAGGCCATCCATCTTCCTATGGCAAGTTGGAATCCTTTGCATAAACTAGGAGCAAATTAGGACTGAGACCAATGTTACCTTAGGCCCAGCTTCTCAGGAAATTGCAGATACTATTATTTTGAGGATTAGAGCTCACTTATTACATGGAATGCAAAAACACTTAAGATTTTAGAGAGCGGAAGTATTACAAAAGTTATGACAGCTCTAGACCATGCATCATAACGGCAGAGACGGTGGGGCTGGCCAGCATGACTGACTTAGCCTACATTTTTCCAGGAGTGATCATTTCCAAAAGGTTAACAGTTTGCTCTCTTGTTCCTTCCTTCTTCCTCTCTGCCCTTGCATATATTTCAAGGCTCAGTCTGACCCTCTCTACTTCCAGGAAGCTTCCCCTTACCAACTGCTATAGTTTTCATCAGCTGAACGACGTATCTAGCACATCATCATGCACTGCATTGTGCTGTTTCTACTACAATTGTCTAGGGCTGATATTAACACTAATCGCTATTTCATTAGCTGTTCATATATATGTGTCTTCTCATGCCATTTAGTCCTTAAAGATTGGGATTGTATAGGTCTAAAAAATTATGATTTATCCCAAATGTTTCCAAAAAGGCTTCAAGGTGGATGGGCCTACTGTCTTAGAATTATTTATATCTTTCTCAGAATTTAGTACAGTTATACCTAAAGAAAGGAAGTTATGAATGCTTACTGAGTTGGCAGGATGAAGAAGAGAACTTCACTGATTCACAGAAATCCAGTACATTCATTTGGGTCCTTAGCCTCACAGTGAGAGCCGAGGGAAGGCTCTCCACCACCCCCTGCCCTGCCACCTTCCCTGGGTACTCCAGGCTAAATGCGTACAGCAAAAGCAGGCATGACCTAAAAGTCCATGGCACAGGAAAGGAGCAGTATGACAGGGACTGGAGGATCCGCAAAGAATCATCAGACTTCAAACCAACAAGGTGCTACTGTACAGCACAGGGAACTATTTTCAATATCCTGTGATAAACCATAATGGAGAAGAATATAAAAAGAATGTATATATATGTATAACTGAATAACTGCTGTACAGCAGAAATGAACACAACAGTGTAAATTGACTATACTTGAATAAAATAAACTTAAAGAAAAGAATCATCAAACCTCACAGTTAGCTTTCTTCTCCATGACCTTCAGTCTTCAGGACTTTCAAATAAACCTACAGTTATTGACAGCCACGTGTCCCTTTAAACAAACACCTGGGTTCACGAAAGTAGTAAAGCCTCCTTCCTGTTCCTCAAACACATTAGGCACTCTCCAGCCTCAGGGTCTTTGCACTTGCCCTTCTCTCTGCCTGGAAAGCTCAAATATCCCCATGACTCATTTTCACTCTCTCAAGCTTTCAGGTCTCTGCTAAGATGACACTTTCTATGTCAGGCTTCCCCTGACTACTCAATGCCCCAGCCCCCAAATTTCCCATCCACCCACCCTGCTTGAGTGTTTCCTTAGAACTTTTTCCAGGGGCTTCCCTGGTGGCGCAGTAGTTGAGAGTCCACCTGCCGATGCAGGGGACACGGGTTCGTGCCCCGGTCCGGGAAGATCCCATATGCCGCGGAGCGGCTGGGCCCGAGAGCCATGGCCGCTGAGCCTGCGCGTCCGGAGCCTGTGCTCCGCAACGGGAGAGGCCACAGCAGTGAGAGGCCCGCGTACCGCAAAAAAAAAAAAAAAAAAAGAACTTGTTCCACTTGACTTAATGTACATTTATTCTCTTTTAGAATGTAAGCTCCATGTGGGCGGACGGTTACTTTGTCATGTTCCCAGCAGTTAACATTCTCCCTGGCATGTTATAGGGGTCAATAAATATTTGTAGAATGAATGAATGAAGTGAGAACTTAAGAGGCAGAGATGGGATTGGAGCCCTAGTCTAACTGCAAAATCCGTGCTCTTTCCCATGTAACAATGTGCTTAATACCTGACATCCAAGGCTGTCAGTAAAGTACACAGAATAGACAACTATCTAACCAAGCATAGTCAACTAGGAGATTCACTTTGGATCTCTTTCTTGTGGCTATGCTTCCTCCCACTCCATCCCTTTCCCCTTATCTTATAGAAATTCAGCAGCAGCCATACTCAGACTTTTCTCTGGAGGTCAGCAAAACATAGTCTGGGCAAGGAAGCAGTACTGCCCTGGTAGGGGCTGCAGGGAGGAGGGGCTTGGGGCAGAGCCAGATACAGCTTGGACCAACTCAGGAGGCACAGTCAGCCCCCTTGATCCGGATGTCTTTGTGTAGGCCCAGGTTGAGTAGATCCTACCTATAGCGGGGATGGCGGGGGGTGCTTCAAGGCTGACCTTTCCAACTATGACTAAGAGACCGACTTCTCAACTCCAAATCTGGATTCCCTCTCCAGCACCTACTAGACTAAAGCCAGACTTTTTCCTGTCTTTCTGCTCTGCCCACTTCCACCCTCGACCACAGGCCTCAAGCACCCCTTTGATCGATTGACTTGGTACTTCTGAAAGTGACAAGGTGAAGTGTCTAAATTTATCAGCCTGATTACCCTCAAGGACCATAGCCTCCCACATATGTACTGGCAAAGGGGGATCTGTATGAGGGGAGAGGACCAATATGAAATTACACAATAAAAGAGGCACGGGAAACATGCAAGCTCTGGGGTAGAATTCTCTAGCTAGGGTTCTCAACATGTGTTCCCTGGACCTCCAGTCTCAGAATCACCTAGAGGGCTTTTATTTTATTTTTATTGTAAACCACATCTTTTATCATTTTTTTTCTGACACGCCGCGTGGCATGTGGGATCTTAGTTCCCCAACCAGGGATTGAACTTGCGCCCTCTGCATTGGAAGCGTGGAGCCACCAGAGAAGTCCCCAAGAGCTTTTAAAAAATACAGAATCTCAGGCCACAAACCCAGACTCATGAATCTGCATTTTAACCAGCTCCCCAGATGATTCCAAGATGCACTAAAGTTAGAGACCCATTGCCTTGATCAGCCTTAACCGCTTAAAGCATTGACTCTCAACTTTGGCTGCACATCTGGGGATCTCAGAAAAGTACTGGCTCGTGGGTCCCATTCCTAGCATTTGTGAGCCAGTTGGTCTGGGGTGGGCCTGGACATTTGGGAATTTTAAAAGCTTCTCAGGGGATGCTAATGGGCAGCTGCTGCTGTAAACCAATGGCTTAGAACAAACCCACCTAGAAAAGAGCTCATCCTGCACTCAAGGGCGTGTGAGTGTGTGTGTGTACATATGTGTATGTATATATATGTATATTTGTTAATTCCCTACTGAGCCTGAAGTATAAAGTAACGTTTTCTGAGCAGATTTGGGATTCTGTTGGAGGTGATCATAGGCTCCCTCAGGAGAGAGAAGGAGTGGGCTGACTGGTCCATTGGGGAAAATAATCATGTCTCATCACTCAGTTGCCTAATTACCCTCCAAGATCGGGACGACAGCTACATCCCTGGCATGGATGACCTGGCAGCGCCCACCTTCATCACTGTGGCATTTGACATTTGTACCATTCAAGCTTTATCCTCTCTGTTGGGCTCCTTTGAGGCTCTCTTAAGATGTGGTGATCAGTGTAAAGGTAAATATCCAAAGAGCTGACTTTTGTTTCTCTACTGCCTGCCACCCCCAAAGAAACAAGATTTGCCTGGAGTAGCCCCCAAGTTCACTGCTTCAAGCCTCGTAAAAGGCTCCAGGTCCATTTATGTGTCGCAGCTGTGAAGGATGAATAGCCATCCATCGTCCTGTGACTGGAGTTGCTGCCTGTTGTCATAGTAGGTAAGCAATTGTATAAATTACCTCTCATCCAAGTCAAAAAATAGGTTTGCAAAAATGATTTCTTCTAGAATTGTAGAAGTGGAAATAGTGTGCACAGAGAGAAATTGAGTTTGCTCCAAGGGGTATGAATGCACCATTAAGGAAGCCTCGAAAAGAGATTAGCAATCCATCTGGTGTGTTTGCACATCATTTAGTGTCATTTTGGGGCATTTCTGAAGCAATGACAGTCACAGTGGGGACAAAGAGGAGGAGGCTCCCCTGGCCATTAAGACCATATACGGACTCAGGGGCTGTGGTTATTAGGGCACCCAGCGGGGCCGTGCTCTGCCAGCTCGGACCTCAGCTTGCTGAGAACTGCAAAAGCTCCAAAGTTTAATGAAAATCAATGCTTGGATTCCAGTGCCAGGAGATTTGTTAAGGCATTGTTATAACTTCAGACCACATTCTCTAAATAAAACGACTCTCCATATCCTTAGTTATATCTCCTCTCTCTCTCTCTCTCTCTCTCTCTCTCACACACACACACACATGCACACGCACACGCACCCTCACCAAAGGAAACTGATCCATGGCTGGACCTATCTTTTTTTTTTTTTAACATCTTTATTGGAGTATAATTGCTTTACAATGGTGTGTTAGTTTCTGCTTTATAACAAAGTGAATCAGCTATACTTATACATATATCCCCATATCTCTTCCCTCTTGGATCTCCCTCTCTCCCACCCTCCCTATCCCACCCCTCTAGGTGGTCACCAAGCACCAAGCTGATCTCCCTGTGCTATGCGGCTGCTTCCCACTAGCTATCGATTTTACATTTGGTAGTGTAGATATGTCCATGCCACTCTCCCACTTTGTCCCAGCTTACCCTTCCCCCTCCCCGTGTCCTCAAGTCCATTCTCTAGTAGGTCTGCGTCTTTATTCCCGTCCTGCCCCTAGGTTCCTCATGACCATTTTTTCTTAGATTCCATATATATGTGTTAGCATACAGTATTTGTTTTTTTGCAAATGAAGCAACTAACAAAGGATTAATCTCCAAAATTTACAAGCAGCTCATGCAGCTCAATACCAAAAAAACAAACAACTCAATCCAAAAATGGGCAGAAGACCTAAACAGACATTTCTCCAAAGAAGATATACAGAGTGCCAACAAACACATGAAAGGATGCTCAACATCACTTATCATTAGAGAAATGCAAATCAGGACCTCTCTTATTTTTTTTTAACATCTTTATTGGGGTATAATTGCTTTACAATGGTGTGTTAGTTTCTGCTTTATAACAAAGTGAATCAGTTATACCTATACATATGTTCCCATATCTCTTCCCTCTTGCATCTCCCTCCCTCCCACCCTCCCTATCCCACCCCTCTAGGTGGTCACAAAGCTCCGAGCTGATCTCCCTGTGCTATGCGGCTGCTTCCCACTAGCTATCTATTTTACGTTTGGTATTGCATGTATGTCCATGCCACTCTCACACTTTGTCACAGCTTACCCTTCCCCCTGCCCATATCCTCAAGTCCATTCTCTAGTAGGTCTGTGTCTTTATTCCCGTCTTACCCCTAGGTACTTCATGACATTTTTTTTTTTTAGATTCCATATATATGTGTTAGCACACAGTATTTGTTTTTCTCTTTCTGACTTACTTCACTCTGTATGACAGACTCTAGGTCCATCCACCTCACTACAAATAACTCAATTTCGTTTCTTTTTATGGCTGAGTAATATTCCATTGTATATTGCCACATCTTCTTTATCCACTCATCTGTTGATGGACATTTAGGTTGTTTCCATGACCTGGCTATTGTAAATAGAGCTGCAATGAACACTGTGGTACATGACTCTTTTTGAATTATGGTTTTCTCAGGGTATATGCCCAGTAGTGGGATTGCTGGGTCGTATGGTAGCTCTATTTTTAGTTTTTTAAGGAACCTCCATACTGTTCTCCATAGTGGCTGTATCAATTTACATTCCCACCAACAGCGCAAGAGGGTTCCGTTTTCTCCACACCCTCTCCAGCATTTATTGTTTCTAGATTTTTTGATGATGGCCATTCTGACCTGTGTGAGATGATATCTCATTGTAATTTTGATTTGCATTTCTCTAATGATTAATGATGTTGAGCATTCTTTCATGTGTTTGTTAGCAATCTGTATATCTTCTTTGGAGAAATAAGACCTATTTTTTTCTTTTTCTTTTTCTTTTTTTTGCGGTACGTGGGCCTCTCACTGCTGTGGCCCCTCCCGTTGCGGAGCACAGGCTCCGGACGCACAGGCTCAGCGGCCATGGCTCACGGGCCCAGCCGCTCTGCGGCATGTGGGATCCTCCCGGACCCGGGCACGAACCTGTGTCCCCTGCATCGGCAGGCGGACTCTCAACCACTGCGCCACCAGGGAAGCCCTATTTCCTTTTTTGATTGGAATTGGAAAGGCATCATCAGGTTGGAGAGAGTCTCCACAACGAGTATATAAAGTACATGAGGGAAGGAGGTTTTGTCTGTTTTTTTCACTAGTTAGCTCCATTGCATAGGTGAGTGTCTGACACATAGTAAGCACTCAGTAAATATCTTCTGTTATTGTTGTTAACTGGAAAGCAATCTGACTTTAAAATCCAGGCGATGGTTTTAAGTACATGCTCAGCTGCTCCTACAGCCAACAGGGAAAGGAATAAGACCCCTCCAACCCTACCCTGAGTCTCCTGGTCTCGGCTCCACTTACTTGTCTACCTCTGCTACAAATCCAGGTTGTGTGAGCATATGGGATGAGAGTCAGAGCCCATATCCCAGTCCTGAGCTGGCTACCATGACGAGGTGGCGTGGGGAGGGACGCACTGTCTAGGACAGGAGATCAGATTTGGATAAAGAGGACAGTCTGCGTCCCGGGGGTATTCACTAGTAGGCACTGTGTTTCTAGCCACACGGAAAGGCAACCCAAATGGGCTGATGCGCACAAGCAGACAGCTTATGCCCCCAACCGGGCCACCAGGACAAGAGCTTCTTAATTCCCGGAGCCACAGAACAATTCAGAAAGTCTTGGGAGGGATCCACATGACACAGAGCACCAGAACCAAAATATTTCTGAGCGCGTCTCAGAATACTGCCTGTTGAGAACAGCCAATTATTTATTGACTAGAAATGAATTTGATGAGCATAAAAGTATAGGAATGATTTAGATAATGATTTCTATAAACTAAAAACCTTATTGTAAAGATAGTGGAACAATAGCAATAAGAAATAACAGATTTGGGGGAGAGACGGCAACCATATCCCACGACCCCCATTTTTTTCAGTTTTTGCATTTTCCCTACCTCCCAAACCCAATCTATATTCATACTTTAATTACATACACATATATTTTAAAAATCACTTATTATGTCTTATTTATACAAGTAGTACATATTCATAATGCACAAATTGATAGGCAGAAAGACAATTAAGACTGTCTATAATCCTACCAATCAGAGATAACCACTGTTAGTATTTTGGTGGATACAGTCCAATTTAAAAACTACACACACACACGTATATGTATGTGCATATATGTACACACACACACAAATGCATACAGACCCCAAACATCCTATTTAAGAAACTGCCTTTTTTGGCTTAATAATAGATAGTAAACATATTTCCATATCAATAAATGCATCATAGTAAGATGACTTCTTATGACCTTTCCCAGCCTCATAACTCTAGAATTATTATTATTTTATTATCTAATTCTCACTGATACTGCATTAAAAATGTATGAAGTCATCAAATCATGATCCATTACCCATTGTGTGCCCTGCGTGAAATAGATTTTATGAAGTACATACATATCTATCATTTATTACCTGCTTATTCTGTGCCAAGCATTGTGCTATCAGCACATTGCAAATGTTCTCTCCCAAGCCTTTCAAATAGATACCACGATTCCTGTTAGAGGAGGAAACTGAGGGAGCCTGGCAGCTAGAAAGTGGAGGGGCCCCAGTGGAAGATATACATCCATCTGACTCTCAAGCCTGCGCTTGTCCTCGGAGAGGCTAGTTTGGGAGTTGAGCTGTGGCTGTGTGTTATGGTTGGAAAATGGACACATGAGTCTCAACGTGTGTGATACAGATAATAAATCCCACGAGCTGGGAGAAACTGGAGAGTTCCCTGTTGGCTGGAGTAATCAAAGAAAGCTTCAGGGGAAGGTGGAATCAGAGATGGATCTGGAAAGATAAGCAAGGAAGGCACTCTTTCTGGGATGGGGGTTAGGGGGAGTGGCAAGGGCAAAGTCTTGTGGGGGGGGGAAATTGAACATCCAATGGGCTTGGCCCAGTAAGGACACTAGTCTCATGAGAGGAAAGGGTCTGCCCTGGCAAAGAGTGCAGCTGAAGAGGGATGACTGCACACATGGTCCTGCCCAGTGTCAATGAGAGTCACTCATGCTCTGACAATATTTGGGAAGCCAAGATATGTAGAACATTCTGTTTCCATATGGTTAGCTATGGATTGCAGAACTTGGAAATCTTGTGACCTTTGGAAAGAACCAGACTACATACTAAGGGATTAAAGTTTGAAATGTCATCTTCCATTTCTGTCCAAATGAGGCTGAGATATTTTTTGATGAAAGAAAAAAAAATAGCTTTCCGTGACTGGTTTCTTGCACAGTATCTGAATGATTCGGATCACTGGTTGACTCGATGGTTGCCACTAAATGCTGAGACACAGATCAAATCTGATCACGTAGATTTTCAGCATCAAAGACAGATCCTGATGCTCAGTGGCAGGAGTCGGTTTTCAGTGTTGCACAGGATGCTTAAACCTCTTCTTCCGATTAGCTTTGATAACTCCATCCCTTTAAAAAGAAGTCCTCCTCTCTGGTGTTATCTATCATTTGCCTTACCCACCCCTAAAGAAGTAACTTTCTTTTAAACATCCTGTTTGATGGACTCTACACATTCTAAAATTAGGCTGCATCTTTGGCTACAAACCAGTTTCCTGATTCTTTGTGAAGGTACTGACTGTTTCAGTGAACTTTTGGCTAGATGACACCAAAAAACCAAAACCAAACCAAAAAAACTTTAGCTGCCTTTTTTATTTTCAATCCATTATTTTTTTTAACATCTTAATTGGAGTATAATTGCTTTACAATGGTGTATTAGTTTCTGCTGTATAACAAAGTGAATCAGCTTTACATATACATCTATCCCCATATCTCCTCCCTCTTGCATCTTCCTCCCACCCCCCCACCCCACCCCTCTAGGTGGTCACCAAGCACCGAGCTGATCTCCCTGTGCTATGCGGCTGCTTCCCACTAGCTATCTATTTTACATTTGGTATCAACGCATTATTTTGATGACAAGTAGATCCAGTCTGAAGATAAGCAATAATTCCTGTATTTGGCTCACTTCAAGGACCCAACAAGAGAATGGTTCAAAGGTCATCTATAAGAGATTGGGTTTGGCTTTAAAGTTCTCTTTGAAACCACAGGAAAGGCAGTGTTGCTCTAGACCCTGTCCAAAATGTTTGGCTTGGATAAAGGTGAGAGGCTCTTGGGAAGGCAGGATGCAACAGGGTCTTCAGACAAGACTTTGGAAATTGGCACTTCCCCAGTTTGCTCTCAGCATCCAACTTTCATCACTAATCAGAGCTGGCACTTCTTCGCAGAGAAGGTAGAAAGAATGTGAACCCTCGGGCCTGCCCAGAAGGGTGGACAGATTGGTCTGAGATTCACAAGGTGACCCAAGTTGAGGATTACTTTGGCCAAGTGGCTTGGACTGCTATTAATCCTTGCTGTCTTCAGATGTGTGGCAGTGAGTCATCGGCTGGAACATGATTAATCCTGTTTTGTAGGAGGGACAACACAGAGATTCCACCCAGATCTCATATAATGTGCTGGCCCTGGAGCTCAACATGCTCTCTCTTTCTGTAATAATTCTCAGCCACAGAGCATTCTACTGAGTTTGAAAATTATTAAGCTCAGTTCTTGAGGAAGAATGGAAGTGCCACCATCCAAAGCTCAATCTTAGAGACCATATACCAACAGCCCACAACCCAAATCTTTCCATTTCACACAAGCAATACTCTCAAAAGTTGGCTTTCCCTGTCAATCCAATCGGTGTGGTCCTATAATCATAGTAGGAGTTAGAAGATCTGAAATCGAGTTCTGACCCTCATTAGCTGTGTGATTCTGAGCAAGTTATTTCAATCTTCTGGGTCTCCATTTTCTCATCTATGAAGTGAATATCTATATATCTGCCCTGCCTATCCATAGGTACTGCTGTATCAAATAAGATCATATACATGAGTACTTCAAAAACCACATACCGTAACAAGTACAAGAGTTTATTATAATTACTTTGGTTTTGTAGGATATGTTATGGTTTTGCTGTCAGTGAAACCTGAATAAAAATTTCGAATACAGAAATCATATGTCTTTAAAAAACAAGCATTTGGTACATGGTGAAGATCTGGGAATTTGGGCAGAAACTTTGAACACTATATGGGGATCTATGCTCCCAAAAGTTCATTTGAGATAAACCAATAAAAAAGAGACTTTCTTACTTTAGGAACTTCCAAATGCCCACCCTGGCAGATGGGCCCCAGCTGTCAGTGACAATGGGCCCCTTGAAGCATTGCCAAGAGCCTACCACCCAGATGTTCTGTGTATCTGTTCCACGTTTGGAAAACTCCTAAACTTTCCAGAAACTACCTAAGATACTTTAAGGTGTTATTTCCTCAAGGCAATGGCACAGGAAAACAAGCTCAACTCAAAGGGAAAAGTATGCCTTTTGAGCTGAAGGTCTAGAGCAAGGGCTGGTAACTTCTCTGAAAAGAGTCAGACATAAATTCTTGCTCTGTATACACAGGGGTGAAGGGAACCAAGGGAGCACAGGTCCAGAAGTAGACAAGTGTCACTTTGACGGGCCTCCTGATGATTTCCCACATACACTACCATTCCAAGATCCATTTGAGCTAGTAAGTGCCTCTTTCTTTTAAAATGCAGTTAATCTCTAGGAGGATAAGAGTCCATCAGCCACTCACACCTTAGTATAAATGTCTTTAGTTAGTACTCAGTAATATTCTCTTATCTGAGATCTGTAACAATGTGACAATGAAAAATTTTATTGAGAAGTACTTTTAGAGCTTGGGGGAAGCTGTAGGTCTGAGTAGATTGTCAGAGGGGGCATCACACGTTTTCTGTGGGTAATATAAAGAAGGGCCACCAGGAAGCAAGATCAAGGTATAAAAATGGAGGATGAAGGGAACTCAGAGACCCAGGAGAGGTGTCAGCTATCCTTACAGGCTGGTGAAAAGAATAAAAGCCTGACACTTTTGGTGGGCAAACTGTGGGTTGCCCATGCCTAACCTACAGAAAGGATGGCGGGACTGAAAGTTAATTGACTTCAAAGAGGATGGAGTGGAAGCAGAGGAAGTATGCACATGCTGGTACGCAGGCACTCATGGTAATCCAAGCCATTAGGACCCCGGAAGACCCTTCATTTAGTCTGAGCCGTAGGCACAGCACAGAATGGGGGAAGTTTGACCTTCAGCTCAGTGAGCCGTGGTTCACAGTCCATCAGCAGAGCTGCACAGCATGCTTTAATTGAGGCAGCACAAGGGCACAATGTGTCTATGCAGAGCCAGCTCACCAGGGAAAATGAAATCTTCAGGCCAACATCGATGTTTATTTTTAAGTGGGAAAAGAGTGCAAGCTTTGCAAGAGTCCCAACAGATGGATAGCACTTTGAGCAAATTCAAATTTTGGATTAGGCCAAAATCCACATTTGTGCATCAAGAAAATAAGATGGATGAGTGGATGGTACAGGGATGGATGGGTCCGTATTTAGTGATAAAACAAATGAGTCAAACATTGGTGGTAAAATCTAGGCCACAGGGAGAAGGATGTTCACTGTAAAAATAGCTCAGGTTTGCTGTGTGTTTCAAACTTTTCATAATAGACCACTGGGGGGGGGAAATGATAACCTTCCTCAGGAAAAAAAATCCACATTTGCAAAACTGATCATCTAGGCCATGGTAATTTTTATGGAAAAGGGTTTACCTGATTCATTTTTAAACAGCTCCATCCCTTCTGAGGAGTGCAGAACAACAACGAAATGGCTGTAACCCTTGGTGAAATTGTATTAGCAGACTCTTCATTCCCAGGGAAAGAGGGAATGCGAAATACAGAGATGTCCAAAATTTCGGAGAAAATGCAATGAGGTTATAATAGTTTTTAATACAATGTCCCAAAAACCCTCAAGAAAGAAAATATTCCTTCTGCTTTCTTTTTTTCTTCTTTTTTGACCGCACCATGCGGCATGTGGGATCTTAATTCCCAGACCAGGGATAGAACCCGCGCCCCCTGCAGTGGAAGCGTGGAGTCTTAACCACTGGACTGCCAGGGAAGTCCCCCTTCTGCTTTAAATGCCTGTTAAATTCTGCGTGCGCGCGCGCCTGTGTGTGTGTGTGTGTGTGTGTGTGTGTGCATGTGTGTGTCTCACATGCTCTTCTGTGGAAATTAGCATGATTTATTTAACAAAAAGTGGACTAATACAAATCTGCACATTAAAGTGGGTTGAAAAGAGATCTTGTGAGCAGAATTTCCTTCCTGGGGGGACAAGAGCGAGAGACTTAAAAATGCAAAAAAATTAGGTGAGGAGACACCTTCTGAATGTAGCTTCACTCTGCTGGGATCCATCTGCATAAGTGAACTGTCTTATTCTTGCTGTTTCTGCTCGAACTCAGAAGACAAGAGCAGTGCCATCTGGGTTCTCCCCCTGCTGCTTGGAATAACGGCACTGCAGTATGACAGACCCCCCACGGGCCATCCCATTGGATTTGCCCCTCTCCATACAGCCCATTTCACAGATGAGGAGGTAGAGGCTCAGAGTCAGAGAGGTCACACAGCCAGTCAAGGGGAGAGTGGAGCCACAAACTCACATCGCCTGGCACCGGACCGCTGTCTCTATGGAGCCTGGACCAGGGTGTCTTGATTACTTCCTGCGGGTCCTCTGACTAAGCATGAGATGTCCAGCTATTCCACCACTGGTGTCAGCTATGACAAGACAGCTCTCCTTCACAGAGCTGAAGCCTTTGGGGGTATTCACTTTTCTGCCTGACTCTTATTCTTGGACTAAACTAATCCTGGAAAGCGCCACTCTCCATTGCTCTAAGTAGTAAGAACCTTGACCTCTGCCTTTACTAGCCTGTTGCCTGTCTGGCAGAGGCAAGACCATGGTACTGCTAAACGGCTGGGAACTGTGTGTGTTCTAGGACTTTCAACTACTAGAAAGCCAGAAGAGGCCCTTTTTAAAGAGGCCAGGCTCTGATAATCAGTACCTGGTGCACTGAGAATGTCTTCGTGGGATGGAGCTTTGCTTTTCCTTATAGGATTTGCTAAGCAAAGGAAAGGATGTGGTACTGTCAGAAGTGATCTAGTTATTGAACTAGGACACCTGTTCCCTATGTTTTTATACTCGGCATCATAGGAAAGATACTCCTCTTTCTAGCCCTGAACACAGGGAAACAAACATATTGTGAATGTCCAAATGGCAGGGAAAATCCTGCCTATTTATCCAAAGGGATGTTTGGAGAAAAGTGATGAGAGTCGGCTTTGTTTCCCCCACTGCCTCTACCCCGCAATCCCCTTGGCTGATTTCATAAAGGAAAAGAGGAAGGAGAAAATCTGTCAGGATTTCTCAAATGACAAACAAACACGTCCACACTGACAGAAATAGACTGTTTTCTATTAAGAAATCTGGTCATGGTAACAATTATATTTTTGAATTTATCATCATGTTTATAAAACGATACTCAAGAAAAGATTATAACAGGAGATTTGTGGAAGGAATTCCTTCAGCCCAGTTCTCTTTAGCTGTATTGCTGATGTTTTTCTGTTGAACTTTGACAGGAAGATTTTATAATTACTGCAAATTGAAGGAGAAGGTCGTCTTCTATTTTCCAATGTGTGATATTAGTGCTTTCTATTTATTAAGTTCTCCATGCCACCTAGTGTTTCTCTGAAGAAATACCAGATTCTTAGGACATACCCCCAGTCCTGTGCAGGACTTCAAGTTCAGGTTGTCACTCGGTTACACCTGTATACGCAGACATGCTATGTGTGATATCAAAAATGGATGAAAAGATTGCAATAATCTTCATCATTTCACAAGTAAACATCGATACAACTGACTAAACTCTTCTTCCTGAGCAAAACATCGGCTTTTTGCTTCTATAGGATACACTGACATCAAAGGCTCCTAGAATGGTCATGGTGGAAGATTTTCTAGAACTTTCGTCTACACCTGATCCACTGCTGTACCAGGAAACCCTTGTCTACGGTGCAGTGTTTCACAGGAACTTCTCTGGGACTTCAACTCTGCTCTTTATTTTTTTCTTTTAAAGTATCTAAACTATGTGGCAAGAAAGCCAGGAGGGGACTGAAAGCCATCCCAAACCCCTGTGTTTGCCTGTGTGTGGCGGCAGCATGCCCCAGGAACAGTGGGCAGAGAGGGCCTGAGACAGGGCCTGCTCTAGCTCTGGAAGCTGCTGGCCCAGCAGCAGGATCCAGGTCTTGTGGCTCACAGAGTTCTAGCTGGAAGGGCTCGATTGAATTCCTCCTCCTTTCCTATCCCCGTCCAAAAAAACAAACTCTAACAAACAACATCTATGATGCTGGCAACAACAAGGTTGTCCTTTTTGAAAATCTGTGTTCTATCATTTGCCTTTGGTGATTACCAAGGCCTTCAAAATGCTACCAAAAGCTGAGTGAGGACGGGACGGGGTGGGGTTGAGGAACAGAGCCACAGGAACTCAGACCAGGTTTCCAAAGGGACCCTGGCAACCCTGCGGAGGCCCTGGTCTGGGTTTACGGAAAGTAGTGGTTGTCATAATTCTAGCAAACACATGTCCTATATTTTATACAACAGCTCCTATTTCAAATATTTCGCCTGGTCATTGATGTAAGCACACTTGGCCTTGGTCACACTGTGTGTCCTGATTTTTTTTTTTTTTTGAGAGGAGTGCTTGGAAATATGCTCACCCTCTCTTTAGGGCTGAGGTCTCATAAATGGTCCTGTTTCTGCCACCCTTTGGCAAATTTCCTCACAGTTGTCAGGGTCTGAAGGGTCACAGGTTGCTGAGAGGGTCGGGGCCTGGGAAGTCAGCTGGAGAGGCAAAAAGAGTTGGCAACGTTGAACTAGACATTTGGAGTCTATAAAGCACATTCACTTTGGGCTAGTAAACATGAAGTGGATGGTAATTTGTTTTGGGGGTTTTTGTCCCCCTCATTTGCCAATCCGGGCAGTCTACAAATCTTACTGCAACAGACAAAATACCATTAGCATGACCTTATCCAAACCCATCTGCTGGGAGCCAGGGAGCCAACGGTCAGAAGTGTCTCCCCACGAGACCCAGAGGATCTCACCAGGAGGTGAGAGCTCCATTTGACAAACTCCACAGGCACTAGAGGTTCTGTCAGCTCTGCAGAGAAAGGCCAACATTCCTGCTGACCACGCAACATCGTCCATGTCCTTAACTGGAACTTTGTCACCATAACATGGAGGCCTCAGTTTGGTTCGAGGCCCTGCAAATGGGGGACCAAAGGTCAGCTCGAGGGGAGATAGTGCTGGCAAAGTGGGGGGAAAGCCAAAGAAAGAGAAAGGAGAAGAGGAGGAAGGGCAGAAATAGCTGGAAGTGGAAGGGCTCAGAGGAAGGGCACACAGGGCACCAGAGCAAGAGGTCAGCACTGAGGGAACCTTCCAACCAAAGCCTCAGGGTCAGGGCGGGTGCAGGCAAGGTGGGGAAGGAGGCCAGTGTCGGCCAGGCCTCCCAGGCCTTGAAGCCACACCCACCAAGCCTCTCCAGCCCAATTGAAGGAAAAAGATAAATGAGTCTGTTTTAGCACAGGGAACGCTGCTCAATGATCCGTAATAAACTAAACGGGAACAGAATTTGAAAAAGAATAGATACGTGTATTGGGTTGGCCAAAAAGTTCGTTTGGGCGTTTCCCGTTAAGATGTTACAGAAAAACCCAAACAAACTTTTTGGCCAACCCAATATGTGTATAACTGAATCACTTTGCTGTACACCTGAAACTAACACAACATTGTTAATCAACTATGCTCCAATATAAAATAAAAATTAAAAAACAAAGATAGGGCTTCCCTGGTGGCGCAGTGGTTGAGAGTCCGCCTGCCAATGCAGGGGACACGGGTTCGTGCCCTGGTCCGGGAAGATCCCACATGCCGCGGGGCGGCTGGGCCCGTGAGCCATGGTCGCTGAGCCTGTGCGTCCGGAGCCTGTGCTCCGCAGTGGGAGAGGCCACAGCAGTGAGAGGCCCGCGTACCGAAAAAAAAAAAAAAAAGAAAGATAAATGAGTCTGCTCCTACTTTAATTTCTTTGAGCTCCATCATCACCACCTGCTGTCTCACTCTCTCTCTTTCTCTCCTTGAGAATCTCTTTCCTGCCCTTCTTTCTGTGCTCTCATCTCATTAGCATTCTCCCCCCTACGCCATGCATCTCTTCCTTTCTTTCTTCCCCATCTGGCAGTTCCCCCCAGTACTTTCTGATCCACAGAGTTTCCAGCAGCCACTTCCTTATTTCCCCGGGATCAGGTGTGCCAGGACCCCTGACCTCACAGCTGCTGCTGGAAACAGGACACACTTCCTTCCCTTGGCCCTACCTGTCCTGTGGCCCCCACGCCCTGGGCAGCAAGGCCTCCCCTGAAGAGAGCTTGACCTGCTGCGTATAGGTGGCTCCGGCAGGACTCAGTCTTCTGAGTCTCACTGTCGTCTGGGGGGTTCGGGCCTCCCACTTGGGTAGGGCCAAGGTTTGCAGCTCCACAGCCCAGGGCTTTTGGCTCCCCCTCCGAAATTTCACAGTGTAGGTGCCGTGGCCTACGTGGAGTGCGGGTCCTGCTGAGGGGCCCTGCCATGGGCTGCCTACTGTAGCCTAAGTGACATCAAAATAACAAGCAGAACATTCCCAACTGTTTAAAAAAATATATTGCAGGGCTTCCCTGGTGGCGCAGTGGTTGAGAGTCCGCCTGCCGAAGCAGGGGACGTGGGTTTGTGCCCCGGTCCGGGAAGATCCCACATGCCACGGAGCGGCTGGGTCCGTGAGCCATGGCCGCTGAGCCTGTGCGTCTGGAGCCTGTGCTCCGCAATGGGAGAGGCCACAACAGTGAGACGCCCACGTACTGCAAAAATATATATATATATATTGCAAAGATGAAAAACCTCTGAGAAACTTTCTGAAGCGTCCATTCCCTGTGCTTACCTTCTGTGGCAGGGGTGGAGGATAGAGAACCTTCTGGTTTTTCTGCTCCATTGTGTTGAAAAAATGGTTTCATTAAATGTTACCATAGATGCACCTGGAGTGAAGAGAACCAGATCTAACTCTGTAGCCATCTCTTATTACTACAGAACATTCAGGGGAAAGATTCATTGAAAGTAGATTTTCACACCATCAGGATCACATGAGTCCAAACTGGAAAAATTCGAAATAGTCCAAACTTTGACCACCAGAGTCACTGACTTATTCTGTGGGAGTCTGGAGTGAAGCCTGGTCCTCCAGAATCAAGAAAGAGGGCAATTAGATGAGAGCCTTGTTTGGGTCCAAGGATCCAGCTGACTGTGCTCGCACAGTCTCTAAAGGGTAGGGAAGTGCCACTGAATGTTCAGCAGCCCCCTTCAGGACAGTCTCCAGCTGGGTGAGGGGGCGGGGATACAGGGAGTTGGGGGATGAGGAGGGTAGGGGGGACGTCCCCAACAGCTGCACTTTGCAACTGGGGAATAAAGCTCCAAGGCTTTGATCTTTCCTTCTCGTCCCTTCGTGTTTAATCTGGTGTTTCGAATTTCCTTCTTCATTGCATATTTGACAAACTCAACTACTTCAGAATCTAGGGAATCTTGTAAACAGCATACTATATTTCCTTCTCCAAACCCAAGAGGCCTGGGACCATTTGACCTCTGTGGTTTGCACAAAATCACCATGGGTCCCAGAGGACTATCTACAGTTGCAAGAGTTATAGCATCATTAAATTCCATGCTGAAAGGAGCAGCTGAAATCATCTAATCCTTTTCTAGATGACGCAACTGCTGTCCAGGGAGGTTGGGAGGCATATGACATGTCACAGGCTGAGACCCAGAACTTGTAATTCCCAATCCTGTTTTTTTAATGGCATTATCCTTCAAGTGGTTTGAATCCATGCCTGATTATTGGGAAGTACATGTAAAGGGCCATTCTCGTGCAATGAACTTTCAGAGAATATATATATCTATCTCTATGGACATGGAACTTCCATTTAGGATCCAAAGAGAAATACAGGAATTCCCTGTCAGGTTAGCGATTCATGAAAACCCGGCCAAATCCCCATGAGTGCTGTTACACAAAATCCTAACACGTGAGTCTCATCTCTGGCCAAAAGTTCCTACTGTCACTCTTCCTAGGGGTAAAGCCCCAGGATATTCTCTGGCTTGGCCACCCAAAGTCTGTAGCCACTCCTATGAGCACAGCACTAAAAAGGCAATGGTGGGGACTTCCCTGGTGGCGCAGTGGTTAAGAATCCGCCTGCCAATGCAGGGGACATGGGTTCGAGCCCTGGTCCAGGAAGATCCCACATACTGCGGAGCAACTAAGCCCGTGCGCCACAACTACTGAGCCTGCGCTCTAGAGCCCGCAAGCCACAACTACTGAGCCCGCGAGCCATAACTACTGAGCCCACGAGCCACAACTACTGAAACCTACGCACCTAGAGCCCGTGCTCCGCAACAAGAGAAGCCACAGCCCAAAATAAATAAAATTAAATCTTTAAAAAAAATAAAAGACTACATCCTTTGTTATTAAAAAAAAAGGCAACGGTGCCACTGAGGACAGTGTCTCTGGCTCTGACATCAGCTCTGCCTCCAATGGCTCCCCCAGTTCCCCACCTTCCTGACAGAGCTGTTTCTATCTGTCTCCCTCCCAGTGAGGGAGGGAATTGAGGCTTACTAGGGGCTTTCTCGCTCTTTGTGAGCCTTAGATAGAGAAGGAGGTGAGACCATGATCTCCAGTGGTGGCCCAGTTCTGAGAAGGTCTGATGCCACCCCAGCTGCTCGTGTACCCTTCAACTCACCCTTCTTTCCCAGTTCAACCTTCCCTGCAGGTACACATCCTATAATTGCCTGTGCCAGGTGGTGGGCAGGTGACTTTATACAGACTAAGCTCGTGGTACCTCATCTCTCAAACCCTCCCCTAAGGAAAAGGGCATCAGCCTATGAGCTTCAAAGCTTCAAGTCACCCAAGAGCAAAAATCCTGGTCTTCACAGTTGATTCCCCTAGGCTCCTTCTTGAGTTAGAGTGGCATCTAACCTGGGGACTTCTGGTCTTACCCAGCCCATGATCTATCCTTAGGAGACAAGTCTCTATAGACAACTATAGCTATACAGAGCTACATACACTATGGAATGATAAACATATATTCATACCAGAAACCAACTTACTTCTATTTGTTCATCTGTCATTATTTCATTTACTTATTCATTCAACAAACATTTACACACCACATGAATGGCTCCTTGAAACCTTCCATGACCAATTCAAGAACCCTCCAACCTCTAGGCCATGTCATCACATGATCCTTTTATTCCTTTCATAGCATTTACCGTAATCAGAAATTATCTTACAGTTTGGGTTACTATCTCTAATCAAAAATTAAATACAAAGAAAACATATTAAAAGCAGCAAGGGAAAAACAACAAATAACACACAAGGGAATCCCCATAAGGTTAACACCTGGAGAAAGCCCTCACACAGAAATGAAGACCCAACGCACCCAAAAATAAATTAATTAATTAATTTTTTAAAATGCTGTCTAAAAAAAAAAAAAAAACTTCCAACAAACAAAAGTGCAGGACCAGATGGCTCCACAGGCGAATTCTATCAAACATTTAGAGAAGAGCTAACACCTATCCTTCCCAAACTCTTCCAAAATATAGCAGAGGGGGGAACACTCCCAAACTCATTCTACGAGGCTACCATCACCCTGATACCAAAACCAGACAAGGATGTCATAAAGAAAGAAAACTACAGGCCAATATCACTGATGAACATAGATGCAAAAATCCTCAACAAAATACTAGCAAACAGAATCCAACAGCACATTAAAAGGATCATACACCATGATCAAGTGGGGTTTATTCCAGGAATGCAAGGATTCTTCAATATACGCAAATCACAAACACCATACACAAAAAGAAGCTCAAAATGCGTTAACGACCTAAATGTAAGGCCAGACACTATAAAACTCTTAGAGGATAACATAGGCAGAACACTGTATGACATAAATCACAGCAAGATCCTTTTTGACCCACCTCCTAGGAAATGGAAATAAAAACAAAAATAAACAAATGGGACCTAATGAAACTTCAAAGCTTTTGCACAGCAAAGGAAACTACAAACAAGATGAAAAGACAACCCTCAGAATGGGAGAAAATATTTGCAAAGCAACTGACAAAGGATTAATCTCCAAAATTTATAAGCAGCTCATGCAGCTGAATAACAAAAAAACAAACAACCCAATCCAAAAATGGGCAGAAGACCTAAATAGACATTTCTCCAAAGAAGATATACAGACTGCCAACAAACACATGAAAGGATGCTCAACATCATTAATCATTAGAGAAATGCAAATCAAAACTACAATGAGATATCATCTCACACCAGTTAGAATGGCCATCATCAAAAAATCTAGAAACAATAAATGCTGGAGAGGGTGTGGAGAAAAGGGAACCCTCTAGCACTGCTGGTGGGAATGTGAATTGGTACAGCCACTATGGAGAACA
>NW_021703779.1:111459747-111496182 GCF_005190385.1 Monodon monoceros
TGGAAGCAACCTAAGTGTCCATCATCGAATGAATGGATAAAGAAGATGTGGCACATATATACAATGGAATATTACTCAGCCATAAAAAGAAACGAAATTGAGTTATTTGTAGTGAGGTGGATGGACCTAGAGTCTGTCATACAGAGTGAAGTAAGTCAGAAAGAGAAAGACAAATACCGTATGCTAACACATATATATGTAATCTAAGAAAAAAAAATGTCATGAAGAACCTAGGGGTACGACAGGAATAAAGACACAGACCTACTAGAGAATGGACCTGAGGATATGGGGAGGGGGAAAGGTAAGCTGTGACAAAGTGAGAGAGTGGCATGGACATATATACACTACCAAACGTAAAATAGATGGCTAGTGGGAAGCAGCTGCATAGCACAGGGAGATCAGCTCGGTACTTTGTGACCACCTAGAGGGGTGGGATAGGGAGGGTGGGGGGGAGGGAGACGCAGGAGGGAAGAGATATGGGAACATATGTATATGTATAACTGATTCACTTTGTTATAAAGCAGAAACTAACACACCATTGTAAAGCAATTATACTCCAATAAAGATGTCAAAAAAAAAAGAGTCTGATGGAGACAGAGAGGTACACAAAGCATGTGCTGGGCGGTGGGGCTGTGGGAGAAGTCACACGGGAGGGGCAGAGGGGCGGCCCATTCCTCCTGGGCAATCAGAGAAGGAGTGGCCATTGGGCGGCTGACTCCAAACACCAGTAGGTATTTGTCTGGGGGAAGGCCAGTCTAGGCCCCAGAGACCACATCATTCAAAACCTTTCACTTTATTTCCAGAGGCTTGGCTGTAATATATTCAAAACATACTTGGACCTCCCTGGTGGCGCAGTGGTTAAGAATCCTCCTGCCAATGCAGGGGACATGGGTTCAAGCCCTGGTCTGGTAAGATCCTACATGCCGCAGAGCAACTAAGCCCGTGCACCACAACTACTGAGCCTGCACTCTAGAGCCAGCACGCCACAACTACTGAGCCCACGCGCCTAGAGCCCATGCTCGGCAACAAAGAGAAGCCACCTCAATGAGAAGCCCACGCACCGCGACGAAGAGTAGACCCCACTCGCCACAACTAGAGAAAAGCCTGTGCACAGCAACGAAGATCCAACGCAGCCAAAAATAATAAATAAATAAATTTATTTTAAAAAACACACTTAGCTCAAATAATGCCATGAAATGGGTGGGGGTGGGGGAAGAAGTCTTTTAAAGGTCCCTTTGAAAACAGTTGATGAAATAACTAAATTAAATGTCAAGGAATGCTGAAGCCCTATAACTTATTCTATGCATACACAAAGTGATCCAAAGCAGAGGTGGGGTGTGCCAGACCCCACAAGCTGGTTCCAACATTATTTTCAAACAGTTATTAGGTTCAGCCTAACGAAACGATTACATGGAACTCCTTGGAGGATCCACTGAATGAGTAAGAATGATTTTTAATCAGCATATTATTTTTTTGTCAGTGTACACACCTGCAGTGTTTGAGGGGGGTTGAGACATTTATTCTCTTTAATTCATCCAGGCATTCGAGTTTACACCATGAATTTGCTCAGAAAACCATTTATTCATAGCCAGGGCAAAAGAAGCTTTAACTCAACCCTTGTGTGAAATTCAAATGGATGGGGTTTCAATTAGAGACTCCAGCATATAGTCAAGATATGTATCTGGTCAACTCTTAATTAACCCCCCTAACAAGAGGGGAAGTGTTCACACAGAGTGCTAAAAGCAGAGATACAGTGAATTTTTCTTTTCACCATCTCATTTATCTTTTCTATTTGGTCTTTGTTACATGAAACAAGAAAACCAGTTTGCAGTCCCAGAGTTTCTGAGGGGCTAGATGACAAAGCCAGCCAAGTTCCAAGACCTAACATTCCCAGTGGGCTACAATGCAGCTGAATTGCTCACAGGAACCCTGCGAACACCTTGCTGCCTCTGACACCTCCAGGGCTGATGGGGGAATAGCATCTCCCAGGCTACCATGCAATGTGGTTTTTGAGAACAAATTTTCCAGGGACTCTGAGGTCAGGGGGCAGCTCTACTTTGGTCTGGAGATTTACCTCAGTAATCCCAGCCTTCTGGGAACCAACCCAAGCATAGCATCTTCACGTAGGAAGCCATTATAACACTGTGGTTAAAATCATGTTCTTTGATGCCAGTCTGGCTGGATTCCAGCTCTGCCACTTGCCAGTTCTGTGAGCTTGGACAAGTCACTTAACTTCTCTGTGCCTCGGTTTTCTCATCTGTAGTATGGGCATAATGATATTGATGAGGATGAAATAAGTTCACATATGTAAAGTGCTTAGGTGAATTTGAAAAGTCTCAATGTATGTAGCTCTTTATTAGTTCCTCCTTTTATTGGGTCAGCTTAGCACCTCCAGGCCTCCCCAAGGGTTTCACGGATGCTTCAGCCTTCTGGAGGCCATGCAGCCATGGGGACATTTGTCACATGATACTGCATTGTTAAACTGTCTGCCTTCCCCACGAGAGTGTGAGCATCTGGAGGGCAGGGCCAAGCCTTATTCATGATTACATCCTGAGCACCTAGCACAGTCCCTGGCCAAAAAAAAGCAGCTCAGGGAAAGTCTTTGAATTAAGCTCTTTTGTGGTTCCCTTTATTCTTTTTTTTTTTCTAAGTGATTTCACTTTTCTTTTTTTTTTTTGTCTGTTCTGTGCGGTATGTGGGATCTTAGTTCCCCGACCAGGGATCGAACCCATGCCCCCTGCATTGGGAGTGTGGAGTCTTAACCACTGGACCGCCAGGAAAGTCCCCACCCTTAATTCTTACATTCATAATTTTGAGCTCATGGGCCCCAAGTGGCTCATTTCTTTTTTTTTTTAAACATCTTTATTGGAGTATAATTGCTTTATAATGGTGTGTTAGTTTCTGTTGTATAACAAAGTGAATCAGCTATATGTATACATATATACCCATATCCCCTCCCTCTTGCATCTCCCTCCCCCCCTCCCTATCCCACCCCCCTAGATGGACACAAAGCACCAAGCTGATCTCCCTGGGCTATGCGGCTGCTTCCCACTAGCTCTCTATTTTGCACCCTAATTCTTTCTTAATTTTCCCCGTTCCATTTTGTTTTCGCTTTCTGGACTTCCTTTAGTTAGATGTAGTACATCCTGGAACGAACCCCTAGTTTTTGTCTTTTCGCTCCCATCTTTCTACCTCCTGTTTGGCTGTATTTTCTAGAAGATGGTCTCGACTGTATCTTCCAATACTTGTAAGGAAGTTTTGACCTATGACCCCACGTTGCTGCCCCTTATAATGCAGACACTCAGTAGGGAGGAAGGAGAGAAATGATACTGGATGTGGAGCCAGCCTGGCGGGCCGCACTTTTGTATCTTTGTTTATATCCCATATCTCATTCCTAGTGTTATTCGCGCCTTCTTCTTTTCCTTGATGAAATCTTTAAAAAAAAAATAAATCATGTGCGGGGGCTGAATTGGCAGATTGCGATGGACATATACACACTTCTATATATAAAACAGGTAACTAATAAAGACCTAATGTATAGCACAGGGCCCTCTACTCCATACTCTGTCATGGCCTATATGGGAAAAGAATCTAAAAAAGAGTGGATATATATATATACGTATAACTGACTCACTTTGCTGTACCCCTGAAACTAACACAATATTGTACATCAACTATAGTCCAATAGAAATGGTTTAAAACTCATTTTGGCTTCCTTGATTCTTTGTCTTTATTTCTACTGTGCTTATTATTCTTTCCTTGTAATTCATTTATCTTTGCTTATTATGAAATCTTTTTGTTGATTTCCTTATTTTTTCTCCATACGTCAAGCACAGAAATTTCTGAAAACAGACAAAAATAAAGAGTTAACAAAAGGCATAACGGCCAGTAATATTTCAGTGTAAGCATAATTTTCGTGTAAGCACTCTTCTGTGCATATACATGCCCAACGCACACACAGACATCTCTTTTTGGAAGAAAAAGTCTAATATTAAATATAGTTTCGTAGTTGTCTTTTACCTTTCATTTGATATTCTGTTGTGAACCGTCTCTCGTGTCAAATGCAGAGCTCTGACGTTTTCTTAAGCAGTCAACAAAATCCTTTACCCCAAAGAAATCACACTGAGAGCCTTGAGGAGCAGAAGACGTGTAGTCAGGGTCCCGGGTAAACGCCACCGGAAGCGGGCTTCCCACGTTGGGCGTGAATCTCGGGGGCGGGGACTCAGCGTTCATTTGCATAACCAGAATGAAATGCGATATATGTTCAAGTGAAAGCCATAGTTTTCCTTTAAAGCTATTATTTCAAAGAATGAGACTTCAGTCACTTCCCTGGAAAGAAGTGTTGCAAGCTCTTGACCCGAGCTTATGTTCACCCTCACTGTACAAGGGGGTCAATCTCCCTGGCATTGTCTTCCGAGGCTGTGCGACATAGGCTCTTTCTCTTCAGCATGTGTGAATCTTCTGTGGTTTTTGGAAGATTCGCCTGATGAGGAGTAAAACAAAACCGAGCTTCTAATTTTTGGAGGCCTTGCACAAATAAGCAGGGCTGATGTGTGTGTAAAAAAAATAGACCTAACAAGAAAACTTGTTCTGTCAAATTGTCAACCTTACTACTTCCGGTGTATAGACTCGGGGTTGATTCTGGTTCCGTTTGGCTTTTTTACGGGGGTATTTATGTGTGGGTCTACTGTCTGAGAAGCAAAGGACTCGTGGCCACCCGGAAGCACTCCGCGAGCCGCAACCGCGACCCGGTGAAACTGGAATTAAGTAAAAGCCTCAGGGAAAGTTGTCAGCGACTCGCTCGTTTCAATGACGCCTTTGTGCTGGACGTGCCGCGGGGTTCACCTAGGCTCCGGGAGCTGCACTTCTTGCGGTGTTAGTACTGGTTTTCATGGTTTTAAATCTCCCGAGTCTGATTCTCCGTGTAAGGTCGTTCTCTTCACGTGGAAGGTTATGTAGATAGGTGAATTCGTTCTTCGGTTTCCTCTTGTCTTCCGCCAGATGTAATGTTTGCGAACCCCGCACATGTTCTCGCGATACTGTGGGTGCTGCTGTTCGGTGTGCCTCTCGGCTCATCACGGACTGCTGTATTTCCGTTTTATGTTGATAGACGTTTCGGCTTGAGTGCAGTCTGAGGCCCTCTGAACACGATGAAAGATGTTCTTGCACGTCCCACCTAGTGCTACGAGGGACATGGCCTTCGACTTATCTTCCATTTTACTAAGTAGTGATGATTTTCTTCCTAAGTAGTCATACCATTTTAGACTTTCTATGAGAGAAGTTGATCGAAGTGTGTATTTCACTTTTCATTTCTCTAATGCCAATTTTTGCTTTTTCGTCCAAAGAGATTGTAGCAGGGTACACTCGCCAGCACTATATCAACATTACGTTGTTTTTCACATGCTGAGCAACTCCTGCTGTTTTCAGGCTTTTAGAATTTTTTTTAAAAAAATAAATTAATTTATTTCTGGCTGCATTGGGTCTTCGTTGCGGTGCGCGGTCTTCTCCTTCTGGTGGCTTCTCTTGTTGCGGAGCTGGGGCTCTCGTTTCTCATTCTGGTGGCTTCTCTTGTTGCAGAGCTGGGGCTCTAGGCGCACGGGCTTCAGTAGTGGTGGCTCGCGGGCTCTAGAGCGCAGGCTCAAGTAGTTGTGGCGCACAGGCTTAGTTGCTCCAGGGCATGTGGGATCTTTCCCGACCAGGGCACGAACCTGTGTCCCTTGCATTGGCAGGTGGATTCTTAAGCACTGCGCCACCAGGGAAGTCCCTCAGGCTTTCACAGGTTTTGACCGTCTGGTAGGTATGAAATCCGTCGTTTAAAGCATCGGCATAGAATTGCACTGTGTGGATGAGCCATCACTTGTTCAAATCAAGGCATGTAGATAGTTTCCAATTTTTCTATTTTATAATCAAAGCAGTGGCTGTCCAATTACTTCCTTAGAATAAATTCCAGGAGTGGAAATGCTGGACTGAATGTTCCACACATGAAAAATTTTGATCCGTATTACCCAGCTGCCATTCGGCAAGCTTGTACAAGTTTATATTGCCATCTGCAGTATTTGCATGCCTTTCCCCCCATACCCATTTCAAAAGCAGCTTTAAAAAAAAATCTAAGTGATGTATATACCTAACTTTAAAGGTCAAATGACGCAAGGCTTTCAGGAGAGCAAAACCCCAAACTGCTTTTCCCCATCCCAATTCCCACTTCCCAGAAACCACCATTTTACATCCTTAGCAGTTTCATCTGTCTGCTTCTCTATCTCATAATACGCTTCTACTGCTCTTTCTTCATTTTGTTTTAAACTGTGGCAGACTCAGCTAGTTGCCCACCCTGATACCAATTTCTTCCTCAGCCTTCAGAGGTAGCTCAGAATTCCTGAGATTTTTTTTTTATGTTTCTTATTGAATTTATTTATTTTTAACATCTTTATTGGAGTATAATTGCTTTACAATGGTGTGTTAGTTTCTGCTGTATAACAAAGTGAATCAGTTATACATATACATATATCCCCATATCTCTTCCCTCTTGCATCTCCCTCCCTCCCACCCTCCCTATCCCACCCCTCTAGGTGGTCACAAAGCACCGAGCTGATCTCCCTGTGCTATGCAGCTGCTTCCCACTAGCTATCTATTTTACATTTGGTAGTGTATATATGTCCATGCCCAAGTGGCTCATTTCTGAGGTCAGTGACCATGTCTTGTTGTCAGGGTCCTCTGTGAGTGGTAGGGGACAGCCATGGAGCGTACCACTACTGACCCATATGGTGTCTCCACCAGAGTTTCCTCAAGTACCAGGAAGAAAACACAAATACAGTTGATGGACATCCATTTTTCTGTAAGGTGCTTAAGAAATAGATTATTTAAAGGAGTTTAGGCACGGCAGGCTACATCATGCCCACTCCAAAGATGCCCACAGCCTAACCTCCAGAGCCTGTTATCCTACATGGCAAAAGGGACTTTGCAGATGTAATGAAGTTAAGGGTCACAACTGAGTTGGAGAGATGATTCTAGATCATCCAGGTAGACCCATTGTCGTTACAAAGACATTACGAAAGAGAGGCAGGAGGCTCAGAGTCAGAGAAGAAGATATGACAATGGAAGCAGAGGTCAGAGAGATTTGAAAATGCTGGGATTTTGGCTTTGAAGGTGGAGGAAGGCATCATCCACTAAGACATGCCGGCAGCCTCTAGAAGCTGGAAAAGGGAAGGAAACCGATTTTCTGGTAAAGTCTCCCAAAGGAACACAGACTTGCCGATTCCTTGATTTTAGGAATTCTGTCCTCCAGAGCCTTAGGATCATAAATCTGTGTTGTTTCAAGCCACTGCCTTTGTGGTAAGTTGTTAACAGTAACATTAGGAAATTGATAAAGTAGGTATCTCTCATGAGTAGGCTGGAATGCCCTCCAACAGGTCCTGTTCGTTTCTTTCTAAGAAGTAAGTTAATAGATCATTGCCATGATTTTACTCCTCTAAACAGGAATCTCAGAGGTGGTGGACAGAGGTGCATGCTGTATTGATAGGAAGTATCATCTGATGTCTCTCATTCCACTTGGAACTCAGGATCTTCTTTCAGCATTCCCAGTGAGGGTGATTTCCCCCAGCCTCTCGTGTACTCTTCCTCAAAAAGCATAGCAAGTCAGCGACTTCTCTGGAGGTCCAGTGGTTAAGACTCCGTGATTCCACTGCAGGGGGCGTGGGTTTGATGCCTGATCAGTGAAGTAAGATCCTGCAAGCTGTGAGGCCAAAAAGCATAGCAAGTCATATCCTTCTCTGATCCTCCTCCTCAAAATCATTCAGTGGTTCCCCATCACCCAAGGGATAAAAGTTCAACTCTTCAGCATTCCATTCAAGCATCTGGCCCTAAATTGCCTTTCTGGACTCACCTTTCAGTGTTTAAAGCCTCCCCACATCCTAGGTTCCAGTCACATGGAGATTCCTGCTCTCCCCTGGCCTTGCTCTAGTCACATTGTCCCATGTCCCTGCCTTGTTGCTGAGGCATTGGGTCCCCCTATAGATTACCAGCACCCCCCTTGAACCCCTTTGCATTCCACCTCACTAGATGTTTACACATTTGTCTGCCACCCGGGAGCATAAACACAGTGAGGACAGGAACAACGAATAAATAAATTTATAATAAGTAAATTTCTTGAAGATCTCTTCTCTCTCACCTCTGCCCCCCAACCATGTCCCCTATACCACACACACAGAACCATACGTATAGTGGTCACTCAATAACTGCTGAAAGAAGGACGTGTGTATTGGGGTCAAACATGACAGAGCTGCAATGGACCAGTTTCCATATTTATCAAATGCTCTTTCCACTCTGCGAAGGAGAAAAGGTGATAGGAGCCAGGATTAGGGGCTGGAGAGGTCTGGGTTCAAATATGGGCTGTGACACATACTAGCTGCGACTGTAGGCTAGGTACTGAATATCCCTGTGCTGCAGTTTCCTCATTTATAAACTGGGAAGAATAGCAATGATATGTACCTTCTTCCATAGGACTATGTTTAGCGTAAAGAGGAAATATGTTCAAAACCCTTACAACAGTAACTGGCATGAAGGAAGCAGTATATACGTCAGATGTTATTGGCAGGATGATGATGGTATTTTTAAACAAATTTTATTGGAGCATAGCTGATTTACAGTGTTGTGTTAGTTTCAGGTGTACAGCAAAGTGAATCAGTTACACATATACACACATCCACTCTTTTTTAGATCCTTTCCCCATATAGGCCATTACAGAGTATTGAGTAGAGTTCCCTGTGCTATACAGTAGGTTCTTATTAGTTACCTATTTTATATATAGTAGCGTGTATATGTCAACCCCAATCTCCCAATTTATCCCTCCCCGCCCCATATCCCCCGGTAAGCATAAGTTTGCTTTCTACATCCGTGACTCTACTTCTGTTTTGTAGATAAGTTCGTTTGTGCCCCTTTTTTTAGATTCCACACATAAGCAATATCATATGATATTTGATGATTGTATTATTAACGGCATTTTTACTGGATTAGCCTTTCAGCATGAGCTAGTCCCTTCACCTCCTGGTGGCCTGCCTCAGTTTCTTCATCTCACCATGATAACAGCCCATACCTGTTTGGTTACCTTGAAGGTCACACTTTATTTAATTATGTGGAAAAATGACTTTTTTTAAAAAAGGTGTGTCAACTGGAAAGTATTAGGAAAAGGTTAGGCAGCCCCCGTCTAGTTCTGATGTTACTTTACCACGTGCCTCTCACCAGCACACACCCGCCCTGCCACCAAAATGGAATCCCCTCAAGTTAATGAAAATTAATCCTAATGAAAATTTTTAAATTTAAAAAACTCATTTTCTAAATAATAGTAATTTCTAAATCTTTTCCTTACACTGTAAATCACAGTGGAATTATCCTTGTAAGAATACCCATTCTGTGAACAGCCCAAGGGCCTTTTTTTTCTTTTTGGTTTTTCTTTTTAACATGAGATCTGACATCAGTCTCAAGATTGAGACAGGGTGGGAACTTTGTCAAGTTCAAGTCATCTCTGCAGCGCCGCTGCTTTGCTCTGTTTTTAATGAGCTGGCGTCCTCCTTTTGAGACGAGTGAAGTGAACTTGGATAAGACCCTTAGTCTTGAAACAATGTGTCCTACCTTTGTTGAAGCCCAAAGAGCTTTTCTGTGCAAAGGCCAGTGTGTCTGAACAAATGGCATTCCGCGCATTTTCGCGGGCCTCGGCTCCAGCCTCAGCGGGATTCCACTGCATTCTTGGCAGTCGGGCTCCTCCGCTCTGGCAGGAGGTCAGCCCGGGGCCAATGGGGTCAAGGAACCTCCACAGGCTGCTTGGGCTCCTGTGTGCACGACTGACAGCTTGAGGCTGCGCTGGGGACGGAGAGGGTCAGTCTCATTGCTAGTTCCTGTCTGTCAGGAGGGGATGCGTGTGGGAAGGGGCTGGGAGGGCTCCCCTTCCTTAGGAAGCCCTTGCAAGCGGCCCGAGCTGTGGGAAACACACTGAGAGAAGGTTAAGGCCACCGTGGTCCCAGTCCCAGCTGGCCCTCCTAATAAGTGTCCCAGGCCCATCAAAAGGCCCCATGCAGGAAGGAAATACTACGAGCAGTGCTTATGTTTGGGGAGAGGGATCGTGGGGGAGTTTCCTTCTGCTCTTTACCGTCACTGGATTTTTTCATTTATTGGAACAATGACTATGCAGTCTCCTGGAAAAGCGTTGACCCACTCCACCCTGAAAGACTGCAGCCCTAGTGTGTAAAATTTCCCACAGTCAAAGTGAGGTTAGGGAGCCGATGTCCAGAAGGCCTCTTTGAAAATACGGGAGTATGTGTGGAGTGAGCCAGGGTGGGGATGGAGGTTTCGCACGTGAACCCATTGGCACCCATGAACTTCTGACCTGGGGGTGGAGCATCCCCCTTGCTAGTCTGGAAGCCTGGACCCGGGGGCAGCCGGCCACAGGAGAGAACATTTTCGTTTGTGTGGGGCTAGGAAGGCAGTGTGGAAAGCAAAATGCAAAGCATGTGAGCAAATACTTTGTGTGTGTCTGTGTGTGTGTATGTCTGTGTGTGTGTGTGTGCGCGTCCGTCTGTCTGCTGCCTCCCCAAGTAAGAGGACAGTCACACCCTAAAGGAAGAGAAGAGTAAACATCTGGGATAAGAATACAAAGTTTTGCGGGAAGTTTAGGAAGCAGAGACCAGAAAGTGTAACTTCCAGGCCTGGCCCTATTTCGTCATTTATAAAATGAGCAGGTGAGGCCTGCACAGTCCAGTAAAGTTGCCACTGGTGACGCGTGGCTATTGAACACTGGGGAGGTGGCTGGTCTTTACTGAGTTGTGTGGTTAGTGGAAAACACACACCAGGTTTCGGAGACTTAGTATGAAAAAAAAGGATGTAAACTATCTCGCTAATTTTTAAAATATGGATTACAGGTTGAGATGATAATATTTGGGGTATATCAGGTTAAAGCAACTCTATTGCCAGAATCAAGTTCACCTGCTCCTTTTTTCTTTTGAACGTGGCTACTAGAAGTTTGAAATTACCCATGTGGCGCATATTCTACCAGCTTGCACAGTCATAAGTCTTATAGCCCCTTAAAATGTCCCACAGAAATATCACTCAATTCAAGTCCCACCGAAGCAGGGGGCGGGGGGCAGGCTGCTTCAGAGCATAATCTGAAGCAGGCTGCCATAAGCAGGGGGTTTCTTTGAAATCTCATGTTTTCAGTTTATGAATGCTTATGTGCTTGTTTGAATATAAAAATAACAGGTCTAAAAAAAATAAATAAATAACAGGTCTAAAAGGAAAAAAGAATTCTCTCCCTGCCTCCACTTTCTAATCGCTATCTTTAAGAAGACATACGTTTTCTCCGGTGGTTTCAAGTCCCACGCCATCGACAGCACACTGCCCTGGAGCCCCAGGGGTCTGCGGACCTCAGTTTGGGAAGCATGGGTGGTGATGTCTAAAAGGGCCCGGCCATCTTTCGGTTTCTATAGGAGGCTCCTGAGTTCCTAATTGCCACATGGCCCTTTTGTTCTGAGGTTCTCACCTTTGCTCCCCACCCCTTAGAGTTCCCGAGGCCCTGGGAGTGGATTGGGCCAAGTAGAAAGGACAGAAACAGCCTTTCTTTCTCTTTTGTAGCCCCAGAGAACTATGCACACAGGTGCCCCATAAATACTTGGCGTATTGAATGGTTCAGTAACCAGAACTGGGGGCCGGCCTGCCCCCTGCAGCCCGGCAGCCTGCCGCAGCTAGCTGTGTAAAAAGGTCTTTCAAAATGGTCCTGCTTTGAAAATTCACTAGGGAAGAAAACCGCCTCCAATCCTTCAAGGGAAGTGGATGGGGGTAGAAACCAAATGATAAATAAGCAAGTGAGGTAAGAAATCAATCTGGAACCAGCACAGTTCAGAAAATCATGGGATGCGCCATCACCAAACTAGATGGTAACCCTTATCGAAATTACACCTCCATCAGTGGAGTAAGTCGGGATGGATCGCTTATGAGCATATTTCACATTTTCTCTCTCCTCACCCTGGATGAGGTCTCAAATGAACTTGGCTGCCTCTTTTTTTCTTTTAACATCTTTATTGGAGTATAATTGCTTTACAACGGTGTGTTAGTTTCTGCTTTATAACAAAGTGAATCGGTTATACATATACATATGTTCCCATATCTCTTCCCTCTTGCGTCTCCCTCCCTCCCAGCCTCCCTATCCCACCCCTCTAGATGGTCACAAAGCTCCGAGCTGATCTCCCTGTGCTATGCAGCTGCTTCCCACTAGCTATCTATTTTACATTTGGTAGTGTGTATATGTCCATGCCACTCTCTCACTTTGTCCCAGCTTACCCTTCCCCGCCCCTGTATCCTCAAGTCCATTGTCTAGTATTGGCTGCCTCTTGTTGACCCCTTTTTCCACCTTAATATTCCCTTTTAGACTAACAATTCTAACTTCCAACAGTGTCCAGCTCTGAGCCACTCACCAGTCTGCAGCCTTTGCAAGCCTCGGTGCAGAGGGATCCCACAACACAACACATCCTGGGACAGAACCCTTGGAAGTTACAAACATTTGTATCTGGTTGATTTGATAAATGGCCTTGAATAAGCCTCCAATCCTTGAATAAGCCTCCGCGTGGGCTGCAGTTAAACCACCATCACTGAAGGGTGGCTTTATTCCCTAGAGGAGAGTGCTCAGATCGCTGGCCCTCCCCCCAGCTCTCAGGCCATGAGTAAACAGGAGCTGGGAGCTGGGGCCTGGTTGCAGGGTGAGGTGGGGGAGGAATTGAAGTTGTTTCCAGCCCTCCATTCAGGCCTTTGTGGTCCTCACTCTCCCTTGGGAGTTCCTTTGCTTGGAGACCCAGAGAGCTGCTTCTGGGTACAGAGTCGGACTTACCTTCAGGTTCACATAAGGAAACTTGTGTGAGCATGCTCCGTGGGTCAGAAAGAACCTGCTCAGCTGTTCAGCAGTTCTGGAAACTCTGAAGGGCCACCCTTTGGTTTAATGAGCTCTAGACAGCTCACACCACCCGAGCAGGTGGGCCTTTGACCTTCACTCAGCTGGCTCCCTGTGGGGAGACAAACTGAAATGCTTCTGGGTCAATATGGCCCCTTTCCTGTGAAGATAAAGCAAACTGAAAACTCACAAGAAAACTCAAGTCCCATGAGTGCACAACCATTGGACAAAAGCAGTGGTCTTTCTCCTGTGGTCAAGGAGGACGTTTGCTGGTGTAATGCAGGAAGTGTCATGGAGTTCGTGGCACTGAAATAATTCCCACAGATTGATCTAGGGCTAAGCTCGGTCACATTTCTGGGAAATGAAGTGCTTCTTCTGTAATCACAGAATATGTGAAGTGGAAGGGGTTTTCGCTAGCAATAGGCCCAGTTCCTTCTTTGTAGGTGTGAAGAAACAGAAGCTCAGAGAAGGAGCAATAACTTGCCTAGCTATCTCACAGCAAGTTAGTGACACAGGCGGGATGTGAATTCAGCTCTCCGAGCTCAGCAAACACATCAGAGCACTTACTGTGTGCCTTGCATGGCTCCTAGGCACTTGGAAGACACTGAATAAGGTAGATGTGGTCTCTGCTCGCTCGAAGCTTCGCATCTACTTTTTACAGCTTTGAAATGGAGCATAATTCCAATCAAGCCTGGCAGAATCTTCAGAGCCCTGTTTCCACCAGCAGGTGGGAACTAAAATTAGTCCCGCTACCCCGTGGCTTGGGCTAGTCCCTGAGCACAGACGAGCTTGTCAAGCTGCAGCCTTCCCCTTCAACTTGCCACCATTCATCCATCAACAAATATTTCTCTCTTTTAAGAAACATTTGATTTATATTTTCTTTTCTTTTTCTTTCTTTCTTCCTTTCTGGCCGTGCCACCCGGCTTGTAGGATCTTAGCTCCCCGACCAGGGATCAAACCCGAGCCCTCAGCAGTGAAAGCACCAAGTCCTAATCACTGGACTGCTAGGGAATTCCCTTAAAAACATTTTAAAACAATTTATTTGTTCAAATCAGGATCAATTCATTCATTGCAATTAATCAATACATTTCTTAAGCCTTTGAAAATCTCTCAGGTCCCCCTTTCCTCTCTCTCTTTCTCTCCTTTTTTCCTTTAGCGTTTGTCTTTTCCAGTTTCCCACAGTCTGGATTTTACTCATGGCAACATACTGCTTTGTTCCCTAGATTTCCTGTCAATTGGAAGTTAGAATTAGAAGCTTGATCAGGTTCAGATTCTATTCTTTTGGCCTATTCCTTCATAAATGGTGGCGTGTAGGTCATCAGGAAGCACGCATTGTCTGCTTGTCACTCTTCGCATGATGTTAATGCGATCGATGATCAAGGCCCGGACTCAATTGATTTATTAGTGGATGCAAAGTCTTGACACCCCCAAATTCTGTCAGTCTCTCTTCATTTATTAGCTGGAATGCTTGCAGTAAAATGAATCTTCGCCTCATAATATATTTGGTTCCCCTGGGGTATGGTTTACGTAGGAAAGGAAGGTAAATGCTTGATTCTTTCTTTCTACTCACCATTTTTCAGATGATTTAGTTACCTAACATCCTCAAAGGAGACCAATGAATTTATTAACTTTTTTTCTTGTTTCGTTCTTTAAACTACATTATGATACTATGTATTGTCATGGATTTAAACGAAAAATTCTTGATCTCCTACTCCATGTCAGGCATCGTTCCAGGCATTGTTCTAGGCATTGTTCTCGAATAAGTGCCTGAACAAGACAGAGCTGGGCCCCTCCCTCGTGGAGTTGACCATCCAGGGCTTGTTCTATGACACGCTTTCCCACTCTGCTCCTTTAACAGGGGATATTGCTCCAGATGCTGACATATGACCATCCCTGTGCAGAGCAAAGGAAATGAGCTGAGAATTGCGTCGTCATGGGGTTTTCCTCAGTCCCTTCTCAGCATAATCCCTGCCCTCAAAGGCTCAACTTTTGTCACATCTCCTCGCTAATCTGTCCTGGCTGTTCATTTGAAGCAAGTTTTATGGAGGAAATTATTAAACAAGAACAATCTACGCCATGTGATTTCCTTCCCCTTCTGGATCTCCCAGAAATAGCCTCTGTTGCCAGTCTCTGTCCCACTCAAGCAGGTGGAAGGTTGGGCTTTTTCTAGAATGCTGTGGTCCAGGCATCTATGACCAGTCCCCATTACATCGCCTGCACCCCTCCCAGAGTGGATGGGGCCCTGCCGTGCATCTGTGAGGGAGCATCTCTGCCAAGGGGCAAAAACCCAAGTTGCCGGTACAAGACGCTCAGCCACCCAAAGCCATTGAGAGGAGCTGTTCGTCTCTCTAGTAAGCCTGGCTGCGGTGAACAGATGATCTTTTAATTATTTATTTTGGTCCCATACACGCTTAGAATTTCGCTGCAAGGTCAAAGCAACAGCCCACACAAAAGTTGGCTAAACATGTAAGAGATGGAAAATGTTGATGGTGGCAGCTAAATATAGACACACATATGGGTGGATTCCGGAAACTGCAAAGCAGTGAGCCTGACACTGAGCCCCAGCAATATTCTGGACCACATTTTCAAACAGGTGGCTTTTGCATATTTAGAAAAGAATGTGGAACCCACACACTATTGGGCTTGAAAATGTTAAAGAGGAAACCTCTGAGCAGCTCCAGTCAAAGAGCGATGTTTGATGACGGGAAGCAGGAAGGCCACAGTGCTTCTTCTATAACAACACCTGCAGGAGGTGTTAAATACAGGACATCACGAAGATCGTGGAAAGTACTGAGAATGACTTAACCTACAGCATGGGTCATATTTTGCAACAGTGTTCTCAAACAAAAATAAAACCAACAACCTAGAATCGCTTAGAGTGGGTTTCTGATGCTGACTTTTTGGGTTTTTTAACATCTTTATTGGAGTATAATTGCTTTACAATGGTGTGTTAGTTTCTGCTTTATAACAAAGTGAATCAGCTATACGTATACATGTATCCCCATGTCCCCTCCCTCTTGCGTCTCCCTCCCACCCTCCCTATCCCCCCCTTCTATTTGGTCACAAAGCACCGAGCTGATCTCCCTGTGCCATGCGGCTGCTTCCCACTAGCTATCCACCCTACCTTTGGTAGTGTAGATATGTCCATGCCACTCTCTCACTTCGTCCCAGCTTACCCTTCCCCCTCCCCGTGTCCTCAAGTCCATTCAAAAATATGGAACGCTTCACGAATTTGGGTGCCATCCTTGCACAGGGGCCATGCTAATCTTCTCTACATCGTTCCAATTTTAGTATATTGGAAGCCAGCACCTAATGCTGACTTTTAATTCCTTCCTCACTTACAAAACAGTGAAGCCCCTGCTCCAGACTTTCTGGTCCAATAAGTATTCTTCCTTACCTGCACGTTCTAAGCTCTGCTGATCCTCTGTGTGTTCTAAAATGTATTGTCTTCCATGATAGTCTCATCAACAAAATGGTGAAATGTGGGCTGGATGATAACATTTAAGGAGGTTTGCACCTGGTACATTACCGTTACGCAGGGAATCGATTGATGGCGGCATCGGGCTGCAGGGAAGAGTGGGACTCTCCAGCCCTGTGCGGATGTACATTCTTTGTCAAGGAAAGATCAAGTAAAGAGAGTCCCTTGATCATATTTGTTTATGAGCCCAAGCTGACAGGGCTAGCGTGTCCAATTCTATACATGTAAATACACACAAACTCCTAACCCAAACCGATCAAGAGCTGGAAGAATTGACCTGTTCACATTCCTGCTCTGAAGGGGAGTCCCTGCTGGTTGAAGATCCCTCACTCTTATCTGCTTGATCTCTCCCCCAAAGAAAGAGAGGAGCACACACTTCTATAGCCCCTCTGTTCTCCCTCCAGGTAAGCCCTGGGAGAAAACAATAGCGGATCGGTATCCATTTCATTCAAAGATCCTGGGAAAATGAAATTCTTCATAGAGATCATTTCATGTTAAAGCTCTCCATACCATACTCACTTGAGGTCTGAAGGAAGTCGGTGTAACAAAATACAATTTGAGCACAAATCTCAACATTCTTACTCTAATTGTTTGCTCGACAACAAGGCGTTGCTGTTAGGAAATAGGTTAGGTCAATCCTGTCGTTGACAAATCCATTACTGAGAAGGTAGGCCAAGGAGGGTAAAGGAAGGGTGAATTCGAAATGCTGGCTCCGCTAAAACAGCCTCACCTTCAGCTGCCTCCCAGCCCGAATGGCCTAGGTTTACACAACTTAGATATTACATCCCTCCTCTGTTGTAGAAGCTGCTTCAATGACTTTGATAAATCTTGAAGCTTTGGCCCACACAGCACTTGTCAAAGAAGATTCAAACAATTCCTTCACTTGACTTTCGCAAACTAGCCCATGAAAAATGCCCAAGGAGCATTGCCCGACGCTCGGTTGCAACTTCTAAGAAAGCAGCAAACTTTATGAATATATTGGTTGGGACTCACCCACTTTTCTTTTAGTAACTTAGGTCATTCGGACTAGGAAAGTCCTTGGGCTGAGGACACAGGAACACACAGATTCTCCTTGCCCCTCTCTCCCCAGTGGAACTCTTTATTGAACAGGTGGTTATATTTTTATTCCTGTATCTTATCAGAACCTTATTTTCCATGGAATGAAGAAGGCATTTGTTCAAACGTTTTTGTATATACTGATCAGTTACGAGAAAAGTTGTGCCTTAATATATTCTGCCTGGAAAATACTTTCTAAGTCCAATAAGACGAAGTTGGCCTGAATTTCAGTTCTAGCTTACAACTGGGAAGGAATGTTCTGAAATCAGAAAACCTAATAGACTTGGTAAATGCAAAACTTCATTTCTCTTTTCAGAGTCTCAGGGAAAAAAAAATTTGAAACACATGTACTGTGCCTGTACATGATCTTTTTCTACCCTCTCCCTTCCCTCTTTATTTCTCAACATTTTCACCTACAAATATGACTAATTTCTCCTGGATTTAAAAATGAATGGCTAATTATATGTGGATTTCAGCATAGCATAAAGAAACCAGAAAAGGTTTCGAATGGTCTCTAAGTTCATTAATTAGGTTAACTTTGGTGAGTTCATGCTACAGAAAGCAAAATCACAATGTATATTTTTACACACACATATATGCAGAGAGAAATCTCCCCAAAGGGTATATGAAGCACCTCCCACGCCATTTTTCCTCCCTCTGGTCACATCCAGGGCAGACTACCTTCAGATCTGTGATGTCTCCTTAACAAGGAGGTGTCCTCCAGGAACAGTCTGGGGGGGCTTCACAGGAGAGTTCATTGAAAGATTCATGACCGGGATCAAAGCTCTACACCCCCGTTCCATTTAGTCACTGAAAACGAGCAGGACCTCTTCATCGTTCACCAGTTATCAGAGAACATGGCCAAAGAGTGCGCCCCCTAGGGACACTGCGGACAGCACAGTTACAGTATTCAAGTGAGAAAATCAAGTACAGTCCTCAAGAGACAAAAACAAGAGCATGAGGCCCCAGCCAGAACAAAATGGAATTTGAAGCAATTACCCCATTAACTCAGCAACAAAATTAAAAAGACCCATTCAGTTTCATGAGGGTTTAAGACCCCCAAATGGGCATAAACCAAATGGCCTCCAATCTCAGATCCCCTTTGGCTACACTGCCATGCTGTCCAACTTGAGGCTCAGACCCACAGACTGCAGAGGTGGAAAGGCTTCAGGGCATTTCTTTTTATTTATTTATTTATTTATTTTTTAACATCTTTATTGGAGTATAATTGCTTTACAATGGTGTGTTAGCTTCTGCTTTATAACAAAGTGAGTCAGCTATACATATACATATGTTCCCATATCTCTTCCCTCTTGCGTCTCCTTCCCTCCCACCCTCCCTATCCCACCCCTCTAGGTGGTCACAAAGCACCCAGCTGATCTCCCTGTGCTATGCGGCTGCTTCCCACTAGCTATCTATTTTATGTTTTGTAGTGTATATATGTCCATGCCACTCTCTCACTTCGTCCCAGCTTAGCCTTCCCCCTCCCCGTGTCCTCAAGTCCATTCTCTAGTAGGTCTGCGTCTTTATTCCCATCTTGCCCCTGGGTTCTTCATGACTTTTTTTTTTTTTTAGATTCCATATATATGCGTTAGCATATGGTATTTGTTTTTTCCCTTTCTGACTTACTTCAGTCTGTATGACAGACTCTAGGTCCATCCACCTCACTACAAATAACTCGATTTTGTTTCTTTTTATGGCTGAGTAATATTCCATTGTATATATGTGCCACATCTTCTTCATCCATTCATCTGTCGATGGACACTTAGGTTGCTTCCATGTCCTGGCTATTGTAAATAGAGCTGCAGTGAACATTGTGGTACATGACTCTTCTTGAATTATGGTTTTCTCAGGGTATATGCCCAGTAGTGGGATTGCTGGGTCGTATGGTAGTTCTATTTGTAGTTTTTTAAGGAACCTCCATACTGTTCTCCATAGTGGCTGTATCAATTTACATTCCCACCAACAGTGCAAGAGTGTTATCCAAGGCATTTCTATGGGAACCAGAAAGCCAGACCAAGTTTGCCCATATTTTCACATGAAACAAAGTACTAAGGTTGAACTTCCTAGTTCGGGAACTGAATTCAGAGAATCACCTAGCTCGCTGCTGAACACCCTGCAGATACCCACCTGCAAATTAATCAGGATTTGCATATGTTGATGATTCTGTATTTGTTGCATTCCAGTAAGTATTTGAGACCAGTAACTACGTAAAATCTTGCAGGTAATTTTCCCAGTAATTCCACAGATGGCCAAATGTGGCCCAACATATTGAAAATCTCACAGTAAATTTATTCATTGTATTTGTAGTTTTTTTTCTTTTCATTTTTCTGGGGGTATTCGTAGTCTTTTAATATAAGCCACAATCAAAAGTGATATTAACAATAAGGGCCACGCTCAAGCCCTTGGCTACCCTTTCCCAACTGTGTAGAACTAATGTAATCCATTGAGTTGTCTTTAAAACACTGACCTGTAGAGCAGGTCGAAACTTTAGAAGTCCCATTCAAACACCGAAGCATTACCTACACATAGCGGTTCTTCTGATCCAAAGACATTTTGCAGAGTGGGTTGGTGGTGGCGGGCATCCCACTATGCCCCCCTTCAACCTGTCTGAGCTCTATGTCCACATACATAGGACCAGCACACCAACTGCGCCAACCCACAAAAACTCCAATTAAGCCCTACATTGACCGGTTGTAACCAATATACAATGGTGGGTGTTGTTTCTCTTTTTAAAAATGATAGGGCTTCCCTGGTGATAGGGTTTCCCTGGCGGCGCAGCGGTTGAGAGTCCACCTGCCGATGCAGGGAACACGGGTTCGTGCCCCGGTCCGGGAGGATCCCACGTGCCGCGGAGAGGCTGGGCTCATGAGCCATGGCCGCTGAGCCTGTGCGTCCGGAGCCTGTGCTCCGCAACGGGAGAGGCCACAGCAGTGAGAGGCCTGCGTACTGCAAAAAAAAAAAAAAAAAAGAGATGACATGCGGTAGAGGCTATTATGGATGACTGGGCATACAGATGGAATCAACTTTCTGTTTCTAGGTAGCAACACTTGGACAGATCACTTTCTGACTTATTCTTGACTGCACTTGAAAATAAGCACACTACAGGATGAAGATGAGGGTATGATTTGCGGAGAGCAAAGAAAGGAAATGCATTATTTAAATAATAACCAGAAGCCCTCACTTACACACACACACACACACACACACACACACACACACACACACACACACACACACACTGACCCCTCTCTCCATGGAAGAAGTTTATGGAATGAATAAATAAACGCATCAAGGAATGCACCAACGAATCAACCCTACTTATGAAATACCTGCAATGCACTATAGTAAGCTTTGAGAGAACAGTCTGGAAAACCCTAGTCCGTACTGCTTGGTTGGCAGTTGCGTTACCTTCTACTTTTGTCGTTTTCTGTATATGTTATGCCTTGTACTAGCATGTCAGCTGCAGCTTTCTCTCTCCCATGTGCTTACATGATGCCTTGGATCAGCAGCCTTCATTTTTTCCCCTGCTCTTCATTGTGAGGCAAGGTCTGCAACTCAATGACAACGCCATATCCTTGTTGACCTTCAAGGAGCCCCCTTCAGAACAGAGGCTCAAGCAGGCCTCATCCTTAGTGGAGCTCCAAACCCACAACGGGCTGAGACTTTGGAGCCAGAAAAGCACTGTGGGCCTCAGACAATCCATTTTCGAGAGTAGGCAAAAACCCAAACACCACCTGTTTTCAATATGAGCGTCTCCATTACCAAACACACATTTTTACTTAGGTCTCAAATTAGGTGGACTGCTGAACCAGCCTCCAGTTCCCCAACAGCCCAGCCCTCTCCAGAGTAGGGATCCGCCTGTATAATCAGCTTGCCTGCGCCATGGTGGTCTGGCTGGCATCCACTCATGGTGCCTTCCACCCTGAGTCGTCACTCAGCTTATCTGCAATCCACGTAGCCACCCGACAAGTCTGGCCGCATCGCCAGACAGGCTCCTGCCTGTTATAAAAACAGTGAGTAGGATGGGCCCGGCCTTCCCTCGGGGAAGCAGCCGAAAGTATAGACTAAATGGAAACCATCTTCCTCTTGGCCAGTCATGACAAGGTTCTGGAGACCATCTTAGTGGCACGTTCTCTGGAGGATGTGAAACAGTCCAGTGGCTGGTGTTTTTCGGAGCTAATGAGTGATTTGGGAAACTTGGAAGCAGCCTCCCATGCCCTGCCCTTCCGCACCGCCCTCTCCTCAAATCCCTCAATGATGATGTCATTGCTTCGGCTGAAGACGTTGCTCCCTGTCAAACTGCAGATGCTCCAGGTGGGAAAGCACACCATCCGAGCCTCTAGGGTAGGAAGAGACTGCTACCTGGGAGGCTGAGGGGGCCTGGGACAAACCTGGCCTTCCTTAGTTTTTTTTTCCAGTTTCAGAATTTGTCTGTGAGAGATTGAGGCTCCGATGGGTCTGAGCACTGATCACGCCAGCGATGACTGCTGGAGAAGCAGGTCATGGGTGACAAGATGACAAAGGCCAATGTTGAAGGAAGCTGGATAAGACCACCAAGCTGATAGGACCTCTTGATGCAGCCTCACACCAGCCCACCATGAGTCCATGCAGTCATGAAATTGGTGACTTTTAACGACAGAGCAGGACTTGCAGTTCCAAGCATGCTGCTTCCTCCTCCCAAATACAGATGTGAAGCACTGTTCACGTGACCTGCCTTCGGAACCCACTTCTGAGTCGAGCGAGAAAATCTCTCTCCTTCTTTCATAATCACATCTCGTTTTCGAGCAAAATTACCTACCTTGAGACTGAGGGCACCCCATGAGAACCTGGCTTCCTTGGCATCTATATAATATGAAGAAGGATCTGGTTAGTGACAGAACGCTGTGTCCAGTGCATCAGACTTGGCCTTTACTAACTTCTGTCTATTCAAAAAATTATATCCATCTTCAGAGTCAGGAGATGTGCCCCAAAGTGGGGGGGACTCCAAGTGTGCCACAGGCTGGGACAACGCTCCCTAATGAGTAACAGGAGCAGTGAGTAGCTAACCTCTTGAGGGAACAGCCTAAAGAGACACCACTGGAAAAATGAGGGCACATCTGTTAAAGGAGAAGAATGGCCAAGTATGACTATTGGGAATTGGGAACAATTTTCTGAAGGTTGGTTCCACAGGCTATGTCAGACTCTTGGCCAGTGTTAGAGAAGAATGAATCTGCCTTAACCGTATTTCCACAAAGCCAAAACCAAATCCAAAAGGGAGGGGTAGGGCTGCTGCAAGGATAGTGGCTTCAGAGTTGGTGGTGGAGGGAAGGAACATGAATCAGGAGGATGGTGAAAAGAGGGGGTAACATTATAGATGGAATCAACTCAAATTTGAAAAGATACATGCAACCCAATGTTCATAGCAGCATTATTTACAATAGCCAAGACATGGAAACAACCTAAGTGTCCATCAACAGATGACTGGATAAAGATGTGGTACACACACACACACACACACACACACACACACACACAGGAATACTACTAAGCCATGAAAAATAATGGAATTTTGCCATTTGCAACAACATGGATAGACTGGGCGGGCATTATGCTAAGTGAAATAAGTCAGACAGAGAAAGACAAATACTGTATGATGTCACTTATATGTGAGATCTGAAAAATACTACAAACTAGTGAATATAATAAAAAAGAAGAAGACTCACAGATATAGAGAACACACTAGTGGTGACCAGTGGGGTGAGGAAGGGGGGAGGGGCAAAAAACAGGTAGGGGATAAAGAGGTACAAACTATTAGGTATAAAATAAGCTACAAGTATATATTGCACAACATGGGGAATATAGCCAATATTTTATAATAACTATAAATGGAGTATAACTTTAAAAAATTGTAAACCACTATATTGTACACCTGTAACATAATATTATATATAATATATATATATAATATTATATACATTATATATATTATATATACATATATATATAATATATATATATAATATAATATAATATATATATTATAATGACAGTACGTCAACTATACTTCAGTTCAAAAAAAATGTGATATCATGTCTCTGACAATGCAAGCATATTTATGGGCAGTCTTCCCAGCTGGACATAGAGAAAATCTTTCCATAGCATCATACTGAGATTCGAGAACAATTGACTAGAATCCATTATTCTGGTGAGCCTGGACAACTACTTTTGGTCTGCTTAGGCAGTGGTGATCCATGTAGTCAGAGAAGAACAGTCACTGGGGGAAAAAAGGTCCCTTAATCTCTACCCTAGACTCTCCCTGGGACATTGTCCCCAACCCCTACCCACTGCAGCCCAGCAATCAATGCTACCAAGCCCTTGAACAGTCATGGCCAAGGCGGGAGCCATTGTTATTCCCCATTCATCTGGATTCATGTGAACACAGCAAATACACCATCCTACACTGCGTGAAGGTGGCACCAAGGGAAATGATCTCCTCTTCCCACAGGGACAACCAGTTCAGCTAGGCTTCTCCAATCTAACCTGGGAAGGAGCAATGTGGGACTCACATACAATGACTACTTTCAAAGCTAATACTGCAATGCATTTCCTTAAAACATTTTCCCCCAAAATGTTAGTTATTAGGATATGCTATGGTCTAATCTCTTGTTAAAATTTAAACCAGTCAAACCCAAAATGGGTTTGAATTATGAAAAATATTTACAGATCTTAATGAAGACAAGCCAAAAATTTCCCAGAGTTATTTGGTTGTTTATTTTTTTAAGTATCTCTTGGCAACACATATGAAGTTGCAAGGAAATTTTAGTTAGAAACATCTGAAAACTTCCATTTCCAGTAAACACTGACAGCAAGCAACTTCAAAGGCTCTGCCACCTAATCACTGAGCAAACAGTACATGTGTGGACACTTTGGAGTTGGCAGAAAATGCTTTCTAATATTTAGAGCTCCCTAGAGATAACATGGCTTGTTAAGTGGTGAGATCCCTGCCACTGGAGGTGTTCAAGCAGTGTTTGGGCAACCACTTGGCAGGACTACTGTAGAGGACAACCAATCACTAAAGATTCAAGATTGACCTGGATGTCCTTGAAGAGACCGTGGGAATTGAGTTGAGCTGGTATGTCTAGAAGGTGATGAATTGCTTTCTTTGTAGCTCTACTTTCTGGAATCCCTGAAGCTCAATGAAGTTGTCTATCCCCGCCAAAGTTGTCTATCCCCGCCAAAGTTGCTGATGCCCCACCCCAGATGCAGCAAGAGTGCCCTATAGGCCTACTGGTGTTGCCCTCTGGTAGCGCACAGGTGTAGTCAACCCAGTTGTTCACCTACCCAATAGATGTTCCTCCCTTCTTCCTTGCCGATCATCCCCTAATTTGTTCAGGGTAGTGTTCATCCCCCTCCCCGTAGCCACGTCTTTCAGGTAAAACTGGCCTCCGACCAGGGCATGAATCTCGGTTAGCCTTCATACTCAACAGCTCAGGGCATGTGAGCTGATTCTAGGCAATGAGAGGTGAGGGGATGTCTGCTGGACGAGGGTATTAGCTCTTCAAAGGAGACTTGAGAATAAAAAAAAGAGTCTCATTGCTACCAGCAGGAAGTTGCGTGTGAAGATGTATTATTACTACAACTGTGACAGCCATCTTTTTTTTTTCAGCTTTATTGAAGTTTTACAACCATCTTTCAACCATGAGCAAAGCTATCCAACATGCTGAAGTTGGCAAAGTTGAAAGATGGAAAGGCTCTGGATCCTTCATAATGACGTTGAGACGCAACCATCCCTGGAGCTTCCCTACATCGTGGCGTCTTGTTATGTGAGATGATAAATCCCTTGTTTTTAAATCATTTTGAGTTGGATTTATCCTTACTTGTAGCCACGAGCGTCTTAACTAATACCACAATCTTCGATCGGATCTCGTCCTCTCAATGTCTTATAGAGATGTGGCGAAACCACTCTTTTAATCCATGTGGTCTGGGCCAGAAGATTACAGGGAAGACAGACAAGGGGATTACTCAGAATCACCCGTTCACTCCAATAATGGTCTTCCGAGACCACTTTGGATTCTTTGGGGAGATACAGATGGGAATTTGATCCTGAGAAACACTTCTGCATAGCTTTCTCCTTTCTCCCTGTCAACTCTGGAATCAGAGGAGCTGGTGCAGCTTCCTTATGTGACCCGGAGAGCAAAACCTTTCTTTACAAAAGCAGATGGCAACTCCCCAGGAACTCAGAGTCTGGCAGGAAATGGGGGAGAATGGTGGAGAGAGGTGGGGTGGGGATGGGTGGTCAAGAGGCTGAAGAGGTGCTCGCCTGAGTGTCCTGCTTGCCTGCCTCCTGGGTAAAAGGCTTAGTGTGTGGAATTCTCCTCTAGGGGTTCTGGTAGAGAAGAGTAGAAAGAGGTGTATTTTAGGGATGGAGAACAGTGAAAGGTCAGGGTGGAGGGGTAAAGGGACCCTTTGGAGCTTCTCCTGTTTTGAACCCTCAAATCAGAATATGTCATCATTAGAGAGTTAGAATATTTTCTTGCCAGCAAGAAGCAGGTTTCACGCTCCCATCTGCTCATTTTCTAGAAAACCTCACTCTTTGATGTAAATGCAGCTTTCCTGCTATCACTCGGCAATAGTTGGTGTCCAGGCTAGCTCCATTCTAAATGTGGACAGTTCCCAGCCCACAGAGAGGGCGCCAAGAGGGCAGATGGGACCACGATCTTAGAGTCCCTGCAGCTGCAGCTCCTTCCTGTCCAGGCCCCAACCTGTTTCCCAGCTCCTGAAGTCTAAAAGAGAAAAGCCCAGCAAGAAGTCAAGCTTTGCAGTTTTTAAACTGTGATCACCCAAGGGGCAAAATGACACAAGCCACCTGGGATAGCAGGAGGCAAGCAGGCAGGGATTCTCCTTAACCTGATGGTTATTTGGCCCGTTCATCCCTCAAGCTGGCCGTCTAATGCTTGCAGGTTTCCCCACTCCCTTGCAATCCCAAGGTCCCTGCAGGACGGTGTCTGGGGAACCAGACTCCAAGGATCCTTCTCTGTGTTTCTCTGCAGAGCCAGGAGGCCAGAGCAGAAGGGTGTGGCCTAAGATGCCTTGGAGCTCTGGAGGGCCTGTGTGGGCAGAGGACTGCAGGTGAGCTGGAAGCAGTGCCCAAAGAAATGGAGAAGATGTGTGCGTGTGCATGGCTGGCATGCAAGGGTGTGATGGGCTGGGAGGCTGGGAGGAGCGCTTTTAATGTGTCTGACTGCATTCTGAGTCTGGACATCCAAAAAGTACTCCTTGGGTGGAACTGGGTTGTCTTCACCAGTAAGTTCCAAGTCAAGATAGTCTGGGAGAGGCTAGAGTGTACGGGGTTATGAAGGGAGCCGAGCGCTTTAGGCTGTAGAGTAGTGTTGAGCACGTTGTCAAGCCCAAGGACGACCCCATACTCAGTTCATCTTCTTTATACACCCTGGGCATCGGGTCAAATCCTATTCAATTATTTGCGTTAGCTTGTGCCTCCCTTGAATTTTCAATTGCCTTGCCTGGCTTTTGAGAGCTTTGTATTGACCCCCCCCCCCGCCGCTTCCCTAGTCCCATACTAGCAAACGCATCGCCTCTGCGTTTTACACACATTTCCTTTCTGCCGCCTCACTACGCATACCTATCACACTACCATCCCCAGACCAGTTAGTCCCACATCCCCGTTTCTCCCCAGTGGCTTCCTGACGATAAGGACCCCATCTGACTTACATCCTCCCTCGTCCTCCCATCCTCCCTCGTCCTCCCGTGCAGAAACCAAGGCCAGACGTGTCATAGATCAGATTACTGCCCCAAATCCCATGTGATGTTGGAGGCCCACATATCCAGAGCCATTAGAGACCTCTGCTCACCAGTAGCTGGCCTCTCTAGGTAGTTCATCTTTGGAGTCTGTTTCAGTATGACAAGGACGTGCAAATTTGTTTGCTTGTACATTTCTCCAAAAGGGAACTTAGCAGACAAATCACACAATGTGAGGCACAAAAGGATCCAGCCAGGCCTGACTTGTGTGGAGGCCAGTGGCCCAAGGGGCAAGTTGCAGAACACCAGTCTCTCACAGCCACCTCGGACGCTGCCTTCCTCCCCCATACCACTCTGATCCACCTCTTGGATCCAGGGATTTCTTTCATCATCAGTGTACAGCATCTTTGGTTTATCCAGTTACATAACTCACTACTCATTGAGTAAGGGAAGAAACCCTCTTTGTTCAAAATGGACCATTTACACATTCTAAGAAGGCAGTTGGCTAAACTTTAGTTCTAGAAATTCACCCTTCCCACAACTCTCGATTCTAGAGGTGTGATTCACATTGCCTCTGAGCGTCTCTCCTCAGACTAGTGAGGCCATCACTTGCCTTTCATTTGGAGGCAGAGTCCTCAGTCCCTGCCGATCTTAAATTACGTCTCTCTGGACCTTGTAACGAAGTCTGAATACCTCTAGTCAAGGACCTTGCAAATTTTTCTAGCACATACTGTCTGATGGGCATGCTAGGACTTATGTTCAGGAAACAACCAACAAAAGCTCCATGGTTCTCTCCCCTCCGCCCCCTTGTCCGAGGCAGGAAATGGCAAGTCAAACTCTCTTGACCGTAAAGCACACATTTTGTCTTCAGATGTTGTCCTTTCTAAGATGAACTGAGACCAGCCCAGCAGGAGGAACCTATTGTTACACTCCCCAGGCTAGAGCAGCCCCTGTTATCTAGGATCTTTGTGTCCAATCTCTGACCCAGGTGTAACTTTCAAGGTGGAATCTTGTCAAGGGCTCTTTAAGAAGCCCAGATACTATTCACTGGGCCCCATTTATCCCATCTGTCCTCACAAAGCTCCGGCTGATTAAGCAGGTGTGAATGTTCCCAACGTAAACCATGGTATTCTTCTCAACAGATCAAGGCAGCTGTCCGGGCACCCCTAGAGCCCATTCACACAGGGTCACGTGAGGCTGTCCTGCAGAGGACCGACAGGTTCACTTGACTTAATCCCAGTTCTTCAAGAACCAGCAAGTAGAGACCTCATGGTCCCTTGCACTATCATCCGAGCTCTTTCTGTTTTGAAATCGGGCTGAGCAAAGAGCCACTGCCACTGCGGTTAGAAAACCTCGGCATCATCAAGATTTGTCTCCAGGTGGTCCTGGACCCCTTGCCCTGAACTCGGGTCAGCCAAGTCAACCAGCGTCTGCCATGACCCTTCCACAGGACCAGGACAGCTCTACGTGCAGCAAGCCTGACAAGCCCTGTCCCCCTTCCTGATGATTCAGGGAGGTGGAATAAGGGGAAAAGGGTAATCAGAGGAAAAATACCACTTGAGATAAACAGGCTTTTGTGGCAGACCAACCTTGGTTCCAGACCTGGTTCTTGCATTTCTTACCTGTCACCCCTTGGACAAGTTACCCAGCTTCTTCCAGTCATTTGACGCATCTGCAAAATGGAGGGATTTCTACTCTGCCGGATCGTGTGAGATCATTGCCGTGGCCCAGCTTTTGTGCCAGGCACACAGGTTCATCCCACCTCGCTGCTCAGTCGAGAGGGTACAGGTGAATTAACGGCAAGGAACTACTTTCCCTTTTACAGTAAACATGCCCAAATAACTGTTCCTTGCTGCTGCCAGAGCTCGTTCCAAAGTACTCAGAACCCCAACAGAATAACAACAATTTTTCCTTACACCTGAGAGACATGAGAGCAGGGGCACTAAAGACCTTGAAAGGCAAATGTAGTGAAAGAGGATTGAGATCCTACTGCATGTTCAAAAAATCACCCACTGACCGTGATTATTTCTTTCTGGCCAACCTGGCACCAACTGCCCATGCCGTGAGCCACCAAGAACAGTGGGTTACAGGCAGCTTGAGGCTATCGATGGTGATGCAGAAAAGCAAATCCCAGGCAGTGGTAAATCTAAGAAGTTCTATCTGGAATGCATTTTATATGTGCATGTGTGTATATATTTTTTTCTTGGCAGGAGACTTACCTTCCAAATTATGTTTCCCTTAGGCTATTATTAAAATAGTGTGCATTTCCCAAACACACACCACTACCAGCAGGGCAGCCCGTAAGTGACTGGGATAGTCTAACTGGGTAGAGTCTAACTGGGATTAAGTGTTTGAAAATACACAAATACACCTCTGTGTGTAGATATGATTGTGTGTATACACACACAAACACACAGGACTTCCAACTCTGTCTGCTAAGAAACACAAGTGCAGAGAACTTTGATCAAAGTCCATAAGACCTTTACAAAAGCATGTTGGGTCAACACACATGTGCTGTTTTTTCAATTCTTTAACCACACCTGTCACCTTTCATCAGCTTTAACCTGACAGGATTGACACATGAAAACCTTATTCTTTACAATGATCCTGTATTATTTTTTCAGAATTCCTAACATTTAAATGTCAAAAGTAGAGTAAAATGGGCATTTAATTCCACACATGGACACTCATGCTGAGAAATGGATTTCTGTAGTTTTTACTGATTAATTCCGAATTTAGAAATCACTTCAAACATTGAGGAAAACTTTAATCTTACATGAAAACTGAATGTGGACATTTGCATATCCTAGTGATTCCTCTACCGCTGGACAGATAAATCACGCAGTAACCCAGACGATCTAGTTACACATTTTCCTAACACTCTCACCTCCATCCTGTGTGGCAGCTGATGGTGCTTCCAGGCATTTGGGCGTGAGGAAACATTACGAGTACTTCATTCTATTAAATATGAGTCGACTCCAGAGCACATTTCATTTCTGAACCATTTCCAAGCATTAAGAGTGGTATTAATGTGCTGTGTTCTAAGAGGATCTTCCCAATCGCTTTTGCCAATGTCTTCTTCACTGGTGATGATATGGAAATAAAGCGCCCAAAATGAAGCTTAATGAACCACAGGCAGCATCCTAATTGTGCACTCCAGGATGATAGCACTACAACGCCCAACTGCTCCTCGTCAAGTCCATGTTTGTTTCTTGAAAAATTACCTAGATTAATCTGGGCCAAAATGCAGTAAAAATCCAAACTGTGGTAGCATGGAGAAGCCATGCCTTTAGAACAGGAATCCATTATCTTTAGGGACCCCTCTTCCTCCTCTCAATACTTTTTAAAGTTAATCTAAAAAATATGAGATGATTGGGTATAATATGCTACCTTTCATGTAAAGAGGCAAAAAAGAAAAATCTATTCATATTTACTTCTATTTGTATAAAGGAACTTTGAGAGAAGATATACTAAAGAACTAATAAGTTTATCTAACGTGTGGGAGGTAACTGGGCAGATGGATGCAGGAACAGGACAGAAACTTGCACTTTGAACCTTTATAGTACGTGTTTTGGTTTTTAAACCCTGTCTATATATTACCTACGTAAAAACTAAATTAGACAAACAAATATTATATGGCATTTGCTTTACCGATGGACTCAAAACTCCTATATTACCAGGTTATCTTTCAGGTATTTTTCACATATATAAAAAGGATTTTTACAAGAAAATAATTAGGAGTTTAAAAGTGGAAACTGAACTTTTAAAGTATAATGTATCACGGAATGCCGAATTATATTTTTCCCACTAAGCTTTAAGTTGGAAGAAACTTCTCAGTGCTTTTTTATTTCAAAAAAGAAAGTTGTATTTGGTAGTCTGGTATTTGCTTGAGAGTGAGTGCACACACACACACACACACGCGCGCACATACACATGCTCGCACGCACGCGCACGCGCACACACACACACAGAGGCTTCCTGTAGTAGTTATTAACATACTACCTTTTAGCTATGCAAATGGACATAGTCTGCCAACACAAAAGGGCAAGTAGAATTTTGTGTAGCACCATCTATACCTATTTTTATTCTGGTTCTGTCATCACATATGATACATTTTACTTCAAAAATTTAACTGTTAATTTTCGTAAAAAATTACCTGCAAACTGTTAGGTTTCTAACACTCAGGAACGAAAGTTCAAAGATTTAAGTCAATTGTTTGTATGCTTTTATCAAAATCATAGGTGCTAATTACTGACTTTTTAAAATAAAGTACAAATCTAAGTGTCGTAAAATGTTGTTTCTTAAGGTACAGATGAGAAGCGACTTTGTAAAGCACGAACCCTTCACGTGCTATTAACTGAGGCTTTGGAAAAGTAAGGTCTCCTCACAAAGCTTTTCTTCTACCTCATATGCTAAACTCTTAGGTTTTAAAATATTCAACTTGCCTTTATTCCTGTTTTGGGGAGGGTGTGGGGGTGTGAGCCTGCCAGCTGGTTAGAAGCCAAGAGTTATCCAGTCAGACCTGAGTGGAAAAGTCTAGGATTTGTTTATTTCATATTCAAGTTCAAAAGCAAGAGACAATTTAAATAATAACAGAGTAACAGGGGAAAAAATGCAAAGAAAGAAAACAAATCAGTTAGACTCCAGAAGAACCTTCAAGAATATTTAATTCGGAAAATGTTATTGGTTTCGAGAACTTGACTGAAAGAAAACAGCTGGGCAGAGTTCAAGGTTTTAAATTAAAAAACAATCTAACAAAGTCTATGGGGATAACTCTTTGAGCCACATTTTGGAGACCAGATTCATTTCTACCAAGTAAAAATAATAGCAGTCTAAGCTAAAAAGGAAATTCCTCACCACTGAGGTAGTTACTAAGTATCAGCACATTTTCCAAGTTCTCACAAGGCAGCTTAGCTATTTACAATCAATTTTTCCTCATACATAAATGGAGCGCCTTTTCAATTTTATGTCTTCTGTGATTTAAAAAATAAAAGAACAAAACACTTATACACACCAGCCAGAATATGCCTATTTTATTAACATCATGCTTTAATAAATAACTGGCTACTTCTAATAAAATTAAGCCTCTGTTGACAACAGCCCCCAATATTCCATTTTGTCCATTCTACAGAATTTGGTGTAAAAAGCTGAAGGAAATGTAGACCCTGAGCTATCAAGTAATTATGTTTCAATATAAAAATAGAGAATTACTCTTACAACTGAAGATTAAACAATAACACAAACAACCTCTCTGTGGGTTTCAGCTTCCGTGGAATTGGTTGGGATCTTAATGGCTGTCTAAAGCAGGAAGAGACTTGCAGAGCGTGATTCTTTCTGAAGACTTCTGGGAACTCTTTTTAACGTGGTTTTATTACATTCTCATAGTTTTATGGGCTGTCATTTGGTAAGGACTCAAGGAAAGAAAGGGCTCCAAAGGGGCCAAGGCAGTGCTTACTTACTCTTTGGCCTGGGACAAGAGATAATGGCCTTTGCCCGTTCACCCGAGTGGCTAAAGGTCATGACTAAGATGTGGTCTTCTCAGCTCTACCTACTCCGACTCCTTCGCCGCCCCCCGCCAAATCCTGACAACACATGAAAAACAATCTGGACACTCAGATCTCCCCAAGTGGGCTGCTTGGCTGATAGGGTAGCACACAGCTGTGAACCACGCATGGCAAGACCCTTGCCTTTCCGATCAGACGGGGCTGGGAGAGAAAAAGACTCAAATAAGACACCTTAAATCTCTTTCATAAAAAAAAAAAAAAAAACCCTGGGATCCAAAAACAAACACAAATACACCTGCTCGGACGAAAACTTTGCTTGAGTGTTGATAGTTACTCCCTGAGCCCAGGCTGTACCCCAGTTCTGGCTAGCCCCCAGACAGCTCCCTCTGTATGACCGGGGTTGAAATCTGCAACAAGAAGGACCAAATGAGATTGTTGGGATATCAATTCAAGGAGGGTCAAGTGTGGACACGAAGACCAGCAAACGGTGGGCGTGCTCACTTGCCTGGATTAAAAAAACCAAACCAAACCCAACCCACCCCCAAACTAAGTGTAAACAAGTGATAACTACGATACCCTGCATGCCTTATATCTTTCGAGGGAGAATGCAACAGGAATCTTCTAGATGGACTACACTTTAAGTATAAGCGGCTTCAAGAAATGGACCCGTGATCTTCGTTTATACAATCCAACTCAACCAAAATGGGTAGTCTGCAGTCTCTTCCAGTCACCAGCTATAAATGAAGTATAACCTTCTTCTTGTATTGATGTTTGAATACAACCTGACAAGTGACTCAGAAGCCCCCCCTTGCGCCTTCACATTCTGTCCTAACTTAATAAACATTTTTAAAATGACCTCCTGTCCTCTCCAGATAAGGCAACTAAAAACAACAGGGATAAATGGCAATTTTACTGCTTGTTGGGCTTTTTCTTTTAATAAGGTAACATGATAAATAAAACCTGCTTCTGTACAGCTATTTAATATTTCAGAGATACGTACATGTTACATGCCAAGAAAGGACCCTGGTTTTCTTGTAAGAAACAAGGTGAGACCGTATTGAAGAAGAAAAAAAAAAACCCACAAACAAACAGAACAAAAACAAAAAAAAACAAACAAACAGAGTGATAAAAATCACAAATGCACAACTAACTACAGTTCTGTACCTACACTGTTAGCCACATTTAACATGATTCTGAGCAAGCAGGACCGACCTTACGTACAAGTCCCCTTTTCCCGCAAAACTGAATGAAAAAACAAAGTCAGCATCTTTTAAACCAGTGGCCACATAGTAAAAACTGTACATTGTTGTCCATTCATTTAAAAAGCAAAGTCACTAGGATGGTATAAAAGTCATAACCGGTGCCTTTTTGATGATGAACACTTCTTCTCTAAGGTTGAGAATTATCTCCATTCTCCCTGCATAACCAGGAACAAGATGCAGAAGACAGTGAGGAGGTAGGGCCGGGCCCCAGCGGGGACCCCAGCGCTGCTGGCTTTATCGCTGACGCTCTTCCCAGAGTGGTCAGTTGCGTTATACTCAAACTCCGAAGGGCACTGCTGATACTCACATCCGCTTCCGCTTCCTTCTCCACTGCTCTCATCACCTATTTTTGAAAAAAAAAAAAAACAATGGAATAGAGATTTCACTCTGCTGCTTCTCATCACAAGGTATATAACAATTTGTCCTTTAGAAGCACAAATGCTTACTGATATCAAAGAAGTCCACATCATTCCCATTATAAGCATTCTTCATTTTACTGGTCATAACTCGAAGAGCCATGATTTGACGAAGGATCAGTATGTCCGGTTTGCTGGTGTCAACCTGGACCTCCGGATTATTGCCCTGGTTGGCTAATCCGTTTCCTGTCACTGCAAACAGGTACCTGCAATGAGGAATGACCCCATTCACATGATCAGTAAAACAAAAAGTTACAGAAGACAGTCAAAGATTCCTGCCTAGGTTCTAGCATTTTCCACGGAGTGCAATGAAATGCAAGTGCTTGCCTTTCGAATAACTTGAATCTCTCCTTTTCCTGGACATACATTATGTTTCTCCAATCTGACTGTGACCTTTTTGAAAACTACCCATTTCGGGGAGGTTGGTGGGTCAGAGTGAAGTGGGTACTTGTCTAACTTACTGAGTATGTAGGGGAGGGACACAGAGCATTGTCAAGTAAGAGAATGAGACCTTTGGAGAACTGGTACTTTATGAGGCCAGGCCATCGAGCACAGGACCACAGGTATAAAACATTAAAAATAATGACACTATTAAAACCGCTCAATCCCTCATTGCAGCTGTAACACGAGCTTATAACCACTGTCACAAACCTTTGACCCAGAACTCTTTGCAAGTAGCTGGGGGCCTTCCTGACACTTCTACAGCAGAGCCAATTCCTAAGAATGTCTAGAAGCCTTCCATGTTGTTGCCACCTACTTGTGAAATGCTTCATGCTGCCTCGACTAAACAACTGAGCAAACCTTCTCTGAAAGGTCTCCGGGCATCTAGGAAGGGAGAGATTGCACACCTGTTCGATGGAGGCTAACCTGCTTTTGCCTTTTCCATTCCAGCAGTCATCCTCATTGCCGTTTCCTGCAGCCATCCTCTCATCGTTGCAGACGTTACTAGGAAGAGAGGACCAGAACTTCTTGGCCTGCTTCAGTTTCTCCTTGACATCAGTAACCTCATTAAGAAAGAGAGAAAAAGAGACCTCTGTAAAATCCCAAAACCACCTACACATGTGCCCTTTTCATCACTGTAAAGTATCTCCAGAGTCTCTCCGTAGTCAGAAGAGAAAAATGCAGATCACACTGATATGTAAAATGTATAAAATCACCCAAAGAATTAACAGGTGAAATAGAAGCTCTGTGAAAACAATGTTGCCTAGTGCCTAGATCCACCGTCCATTCTCGCTCTCCATTAGAACCGCCATCTGAGGCTCACCGGGTCTCACACCCCGGAGATACACTGATACGACACAGTCTCTTCTCGCGGGCTTTTATAACTCAGGATCCAACCTATGTGTTACCCACACTGTGAAACAAAAGGCAGGTGTTCAGATATGCCTCAGCACACCCCATTTGTTAGCCTACGGATGGAATTTCTGAGCTAGGGAATCAAAGAGGCAGATTCACTGCCATCCCTGTGCAAAGTTGCTGGAAAACTTTCACTTGAAAAGACCCAACAGTTGGAAGCGTCCCAAATAAAGATGCATTTGGAGCAAATGTTTTCAGTTCTTTGTCATTAAACACAGCCATTCCTGCCAAAGTGCTCACCAGTCGGTCCAAACTAGTGCCAGCTGCTGTGGTTGGGCGCTCCTCGGGATGAAAGGGTCTGAAGCGGGCACTGAAGGCACTTTCAGAGATGGAACGGGAAATCCGACCAGCTGGGAGAGGCTTAGGGGGTCCACATCCCTGGAAAACCTGTATTGGCATAAGTGTGGTCACGTGATGGAAGCGACATCGCAGGCTGGAGCGGGCCCCGTCCTCTCCTTTCCAGGACCCGGCCTTCCTTACCTTCTGAGACACCTGCACGCTGTTCTCCTGCATGTTCATAATAGCATCTGAAATCTTCACATCGATGGGATCCATGACCGATTCAATGTTGAAAGGACCCTCTAACCTCTCGGCCACCATCAGCATAGCATCTAACATGAGGTTTGGGGCAGAACAATACAAAGGAAATCATTAGCTTGGCCTTGAGTGATCAGTCTGATTACTTTACTGTCTTTGATTC
>NW_021703779.1:111496282-111525166 GCF_005190385.1 Monodon monoceros
GGGGGGGGGAGGGAGAAGCATGATCATCATTAATTCATGCTTTTAGATCTATTTCTATGACACAGAACTTCATTCAGTCAGTATGTACCACACTAGCTCTCTAGAGTGTGAAGTGACCAGATGAAGGCTTTATTCCACAGCAAGGAAACCCAATCGGGAACCTTCTAACACACTGATTATTCATCCCTCCATGTGTCAGTGGCTGTCGTTGTACGGCTCTGAGCTAGCTCCCAGCTGACAAACCTAAGGCTGGAAGCAGAATAACATTCCAGTTCTCCCAGAGACCTCCACGGATCTTCTCATTTCATGTTCCATTTACAAGAGTCAAAAACATAAATCAGTTCGAATCCTGGCATACCAATTCTTTTCTTTCATTTTTTAAATGAAACCCTTTCAGATCCTTGAGTGCGCAGTTAGAAAATACAAATAAAAGTGCTCCTAGGAACTCTAATGACCTTTCAAATAATGACATTTTGAGAAATGCAATTTTTGTATTAAGATAAACTTCCCATTTCAAATACAAGGGCCTTGAGTTATTTTAAAGCAAAAACATGTACCTCTTTTTTTTCTTTTTTTTTGTTTTTTTGCGGTACGCGGGCCTCTCACTGTTGTGACCTCTCCCGTTGCGGAGCACAGTCTCCGGACACGCAGGCTCAGTGGCCAAGGCTCACGGGCCCAGCCGCTCCGCGGCATGTGGGATCTTCCCGGACCGGGGCACGAACCCGTGTCTCCTGCATCGGCAGGCGGACTCCCAACCACTGCGCCACCAGGGAAGCCCTGTACCTCTTTTTATTCAAATGAAAAGACAACCCAAGACAGGGCACAAAATCCATGTGTTCACAATATGAGTCTTCACTAATTACTCTGGAAATCACTTTTTCATTTTGGAGGAGTCTAGAACTTTTTAGGACACATTGAATCTCTTAAATGAAAAGCACTGTATGGGTTTTCTTGTCATCCATGGTTCTTGGGATTATGCGATTTAGTATTTTTCCCTGATACTTATTGTGTAAAATTAGAAGAAATTGGAAAGGTAATCTCCAAATGAGAAAAAGGATGCCTCATTCATGACACGCAGTGAACTTTTAAACTTGTTCTTTCCCCTTAAAGGAGAGTTAGGCTCACATTCTCCACAGCCTTCAGGTAGTCCAAGGACAGCTGCCAGAAAGAAGGGCGAGTTTCTGGAAGATGGTGTGTCTCTCTCAAAGAGCAGGCCACAGCTGAACTTCTACCCAAGCTCGCAGATGGAAAGGAGTTCTGGCATCAGCAGATCAGTGAACCCAAATCTGGTCAGCGACCTTTCACCTTCCCCCGAGAACAAATGCAACCCAACATTTTAAAGCACGGGCTCATTTCTTTCAACTACAGTTCCGATGTCACAAACCACGAATAGATGTCCGTGCAATGCAATATTTTTGAAAGTCATAACAAATGAAGTTTCAGGTTGCATTGTGGTAAGCGCCAATAAACCGACACTTCCAACCTCTAAGGAAAGGCTGCCAGAGTGAATATACCATTGTGCTCGAGGAGAGGAAAAATGCGTTTGATGTGCTAGCAAAAGGGGACTTTTGTAAACAAGTGGAGCACAACCTAAACGTGTTCATCATTGTCGAAGCATCAGGGCTGCCACGTCCAGAGAGCACATGCCTTCGGAGCCGAGGAGTTGCTGGCTCCAGAGAAAAATATTATGAAGGGACAGACCATAAACATCTCAAACACAGAGGTTTCAACAGGAAGGAAATGGCGCACCTCGTCACTACTTATTCCCCTAGTGGCAAGGAAAGGCCAGATCATGAACGTGTTCGTGTGTTTGTGAAAGGGAACATAAACCCCAATTCTTCTGGCTGTTTGGTGTCTTTGTCAACTCCAGGCCTGCTGGCTGTGCACAAGGCCCTGGAAAGAGAGAGGGGCCGGGCCCTTGTCGCGCCGCTGCCATGGCGTTGCGTGTCCCGTGACTGAAGAATGCGAGTGAGGCTGTGGTCCGCCTGGAGGCTGCAACCCTGGAGCCAAAGCCGCCCCTCAGCCCCAGGGCAAGTCCTGCCTGGCTATCCACTGAGCGCCTCCATAGAAGCGGACGGCCCTGATGAGAAGCCCCAAGAGGAGTCCCACGATGGCTGGTCCGGTGTTGTTGCTTCTGATGGATCTAGGCTGCAGGTCTCCCTTTGCGGGGTATCTGACCGGCTCCTGCCTCTTGCCAGGAACTGGCTGACGTCCCAGCTGGCAATCCCGACCCCCTCATACTAAACTCCCAGTGGCAGCAGACATGGGACGTTCATAAGGGTGGCTAGGAGCCAAATGAATGTTACCACAATGGCAGTATGCGACGGAGAGCAAGTTGCACCTACCCGTAATTTATGATTTCCCAGAAACTGACTTTCGTGGTCGTGGTGGCGGTGGGAGTATTTTTCAAAAAGAAGGTTTCCTATAACCAACCTCTTACGAAGCCAAGTCCAAGGTGTTTTGACTATTCGGATCCACCTTGATAAAGCTGGACGACAGTTTAATAGGTACAGTTCAAGAGAGGGACACGAGGGCTAGGCAGCAAGAAGGCAGAGTTGGAAAACTCATCCTTAGTCTCTTCAAAGGGTCTAGTCCAACTGCAGGAGTTTAGTGCTCAGGACACTCCCCCCGCCACCCGGGCAACAAAGCAGCCCCTTCTCACTAGGGAAAGCGATTCCTCTTGCACTGTGCCGCCGATAGTCAGAAACCCAATCTTCAGCCTCACGACCCGACTGGATGAACAAAAGGCAGTTTCCCGACTTAACCCCAACATCTGATTTAAAGAAGTGGGGAAAAAAGCCCTTGCCCATTCATTAACTGCAGTCATTTTAAGGGGGGGGGGGGGAATTCCTTGCAAAGAAAAAAAAAAGAACTTATGGTAAAGGTATGTAAATTGGGACTGAATTCTATAACCACAGAGCAAATTAAACCCTTGTGAAAATCCACGAAAAAGCACTGGAGATTAACAATGTCTATTACTCCTGGCCTTTTATATCAGCTTATTAGAAATATATAATAAAACACCCATTAAAAATGAAGTTTAGATAGAATTATATTCCTCCTCCCTCCAGAAAGTATCACTTAAAATAACTGAAGAAAATTGATTCTGAAATCCTACCAATTTCCACTTGGGTTGAATTTTTGTTTCATCAAAGATAACAAGTGTAATTTGTAAAACACACAGCGAGAATAGTGGCAGCAAAGGAAGTCCTCCTTGATTTAGAGTACCTGGTTGAAGACGTTAATTAAGCAAGCCAGAGTATGGTTTTAATATGGACCTGCAGACTCTCGGAAAAAATATGTAGAAGAATTTGTATTTTAAGACGAGTTTCTGAGTTATAGTTTCTGTCAGACACATTAGAAGAACAGAATAGTGTACCTCATTCCTGATGTGCCTGTAGAAAAGTTACCCAAACTAGATCATTGTCACCAGACATTTTTGCTACTGTATAGCAAATGCTACAGCTCTGCCCAGAGAACTAGTGCACTAGATGTTACAGGGGAAAGCGAAAAGGCAAACCATCTTGTTTTTTAAAAATGAATTTAGCAAAAATGAGCTGCAAACTTGACATTTGGGGTGGCGGTGAGAGTGGGATTAAAAAAGAGAGAAAGAAAAAACTTTCAACTTTAGATCTAGAAATGCCATGGGCTTTTATTTCCACGGGAAATATTTTCCAGCAACAATTTCTCCCATGGCTTCTTTCTGGGCATGATGGGCCATTTGTGCGTGTGTGTGTTGACTGGTCTTATGCCTTCCCTTCCATGGGATTCTGCTTTTCTGTGTGTGGAAGATTTTTTCAGGTCTTCTAGCTTTGAGCTATTTAGGCTATGATTGTGCTGAAGCGTTTGACATTCACATCTTTTTTTCCCCCTTGTGTCAGTGTTCTCAAGAATCTGTTGGAGCCAATTTACTGATGCACTTTCAGAGTTAATATGGTAATCAGCTCTCATGCAGGCTAAACAGCATTCCCCGGCTCCAATCCCCGCATTCCCCTCCCCCCAAAAACCCTCAGCAAATTGCGTACGTGTTCCCATGATGTGGACAAATAAGTGAAAAATAGTTGCTTACAAAGACACTCAAATTCTACAGTTATGTAAATGTGACTGGGTATGGGAGAAAAACCTGAGTTTGTTTTGGGGTGCTGATAGTATGTGGGTGAAGACCCACCACCACTAGCAGCTTCAACAACTGCGACTAACATTCCGGGATTCCCATATGCATTAAGCAAGCATCGAGGGAGTCGATGACTGGATATTTCAATCATCCATAATTTGTCCCTTCCCACATAATTAACATTCTTAGAAACAGGCCACTTTACTTCCATTGGTGTCTGGGTTCCCAGTAATGGTTTTCTAAGTTTTAGGTGTAGACGAGAACACTGACCTCTAAAATTATCAGGACAAAAGTCCTTCCATTCTCACCAGAGCAGTCTGTGATTGTTAAATCTCTACAGAAACATAACCCTTACATTTCCACAATCAGATTGCACCTGATCCAAATACCCAATGGGTATCTGGCCGTTTGCAGAAGATTTGGTTGCAATGTAACAGATATAACATTTGAAAAGCCGCTTTCACAGCTCAGTGATGGCTGTACTCCAGCATTTACGTGGATACCAGCCTATGATGCAGAACTAAAACTGACCTTTAGGGGGAAAATGTCAAAAAACCACTTTCTTGTTATTAAAACTTGGTATTCGCTGCGTCTAATGTCTGTCTAATGTCTTCAGAAGTGCCACCATTAGTTCAAGGGAACATTTACCTGTAGAGTGGTGTGAACTTTGAGTACAGTTAGAACTCTGGCAAACACTACATAACGAACAGAAATTTCATCACTGACAATTAAAACATTCCTTGGGGAATTCCCTGGCAGTCTGGTGGTTAGGACTCTGCGCTTTCATTGCCAGGGCCTGGGTTCAATCCCTGGTCGGGGAACTAAGATTCCGCAAGCCGTGTGGCATGGCCAAAAAAAACATTAAAATTAAAAAATAAATAAAACATTCCTTGTGGCAGAAGCTTAGCAATCAATAGCAACAGAAATACATTAATCGCCTGCTCACCTATGAAATTGTTCCACTCGAAATCAAGATCCCCTTGGTTGGCCAAACAACCTCTCATGATGTTGGAGCAGTAGTTGTAACAGGGTTTCACAGTCACGAGACCTTGGCAGTGGGAGCAGTAGATCATCTTCAACAGGGCATGGGTACACTGGGCTGTGGGATTTACCTAATTGGGAGAAGAAAAAGACAACGGTGGGGCAAAGATAGACACAGCAATTGCAAGTCTATCAAGTTGACTTTGAAGGCTTGGCCATGAACTTCCCTTAAGAATGAGTCGTGATGGGTCACACTTAGCAGGCCGGGCTTGCTTCCTGAAGAGCAAAGTTAGATAAAGAAAAGTTGCATATCACACACAGACTCAACTACTCGCACTCATTTTAAACGGCTCAACGATTTCAAAGTCCTTTTACGAATAAATTTCCAGGATCGCCGTAAGATGCAGTAGTAGAGGTGGGTCTTTACCTGCCTGCCATCCATGGCCAGCTGTGGCCTCTCCCATCACCGTGTTTGCCTTGCCAGACTGGAACTCAAGCACATCTTCTCTTCAGACACATTGACTACAAGACTGCCCTTTCACACGTAAGCCCCCAGTCGTTTAGAAGGGTACCTCGTGTGTACTCCCTTCTGTGCCAATAGCTGCACAGAAGACAAAATTAATGTATCCTACAGGGAAGAATGTGAATAAATTTGAACCTGGGGTTCTGTGAAGGCCGTCCAAGGCTTGGGAGCAGTATAGCATAGAGTGCTCAGGGAACACTTGATGAAGAAGTGGGACTTCAGTTAAATTCTGAAGAGGGGGTTGGATTTATTTATTTATTTTTAAAATTTTTATTGAAGTAGAGTTGGTTTACAATGTTGTGTTTAATTTCTGCTGTACAGCAAAGTGACTCATATTTATATTATTTTTCCTATTCTTTTCCATTATGATTTATCACAGGACATTGAATATAGTTCCCTGTGCTGTACAGTAGGATCCTATTGTTTATCCATCCTACATATAATAGTTTGCATCCGCTAATCAGAAGGGGTTGGATTTCAATGATCAAATGAAGGGAGAACATCGCAGTTAGGAAGAATGAAATGAACAAAAGCATACATGGTACTGAGCAGACCGAGGAATCTTAGAACGGGGTTGAGGAATTATGGGAAATAAGGTTGGCTGAGTACAGGAAGGGCTGTGTATGTGACTGGACAGTAAAGGGGATTGAAAACCAGGCAGAAATCAAGACACCATATGGCAGGACACAGGGAGCTACTGAAAGTTCATGAGCAAAGGAAGAGGCAAGGATGAAGGTGGCACCGAAGACGGATTGGGCTAGGCGTCCTCTGTAGAGAAATGAGACTTGGTTTCATCTTTCTTCAATTGTTTGGCCTTTCAATTGCACTTCTATAGGGTGCAATTGTCTTGGGCATAGAAGAGCCGATCCCATCCTGTCACTCATTTCCATCAATGCTTAGAAAGGATCATGGCCAGGATCACAAGCTGGCAGCTCCCCAAGAGTTCCTGTGTTGTCATTCTCTCTGCGCCACCCTCCCCTTTTGGAGTCAATATCAGAGGATTAGTGCATTCCTCTCTATCAGTACCAACCAGCTCTGCAAACAGAGACTTCTGAAAGCAGATACCACCGCAGGGAACAGATGCTGGGATGCAGGGCAGTCCAGCAGTGCACTTCACCTGCTCTGGAGCGTAACTTTGGATACCACTTATCAACAGTAGCCTTAGGGACAGGAATGGGAGATTAGCACCATCAGAAGAAAAACTTCACACTGTTAGGCTCCTATCTGATGTACACACACACACCCTCTTATCTCAAACAGAACTCTAGCCTAAAAGGGGGAGGTACATCCAACAGGACGGTAATTGTATACACCGAAGTCAGGGTTCCCTGCGAACAATTAGGACTTTTCCACAGTTTTAACCAGTGCCAAATGTTTTCCTAGGCAGTAAATTAGTCCTTTTAACTATGTATTAACGTACAGTAAAATCTTGGCTAAACAATGCCCTGGAGGAATAGCCAATCTGGATAGCTAGGTTTCCTGGACAGCAACAAGAGCATGCCTTTAAAGTCACAGAGAGTTAGGACTTTGATACTTTCCCACCCCCTCACTGGACAGAGGAACAAACAGGCCTGGAGAGAGGAGGTGGCCAGACATTCATAGAAGTTGGAAGGGGCCCTAGAGATCACTGAGTACAGCTCTCACATTTGAGGGATGAGAAAACCAAAGCCAAAGAGAATAATTGACTTGTGGGCAGCCACCTCACTGCATATGACTCTAGCACTGCACCTTAGGAAACACTGAAACGATTTCCCACATATATCATGTGTCCCTGCCTCTTTAAACCGAATATATGAAACTCGAATCTTAAGCATCGGTAGTTTTCTGCTTTATCTTAAATTAGGTTCCACATTGGTGAGATTGCCAAAATGGCTGGATTCTGGAGAGGTAAAGAGTTATTATGAAAATGCCTGTGAAAACCAGGTTAGTGCATGGCATTTTTTTATTATGATGCTTATCAGGAAACAATGGACTTGTGCGAGAAAACAATGTAAAAAGTTAACATGTCAACAAGCAGTTACTGAGCACCTACTATGTGCCAGGGATTATTCTGGAATGCATTTGTGATTAGGTAGCAAGGCAAGTAGGAATTTCTAGACTATGGGACCTGTCCTAGAAAACACAAAGAAATTTCCAAATGGTGTAGACCTTTTGGAAATAAGCAAAAATTTTAAACTCCACAATTGTGCTCGAGAAACACCTTTGGCCAAAGAAGTCCTTTCCCTTTCTTTCTCTTTTTTAACTCTACGATGGGGTTCACTACATCCTTGGTTCAACTGTAAGTCAAATCATTTATGCAGTAGGCCTTACAGGAGTACCCTAAAATAGGTTGATGGAGCCTCAAGTTTTAAAAGAGAGACCAAACCAAATGACACAGTAGAGTTTTATTAAAGGAAGATTATGAAGCTGGGTTTGGCGGAGTTTTTCCATTTCATTCTTTGGCTAAGTACGGGCTCATGTTCTGCACATGATTTGTTGTGTAACTACTAAAAATGATCACAAGGAACTCAGCAATAACATGCTATGGAAACACTAAATAATACCAGAACTGGGGAAGTTATAAGAAAACTGGGATGAGAAAGGACATATGAAATACCAAAGTTAGAGAAAATCTGCCTTTCGTCTCACAACCACTGATCAGACTACCATGCAGTGTTTTTTACATGAAGGGAATTCAGAACCTGGGAAATAAACCCCTTGTGTGGGATAGAGTAGAAAGACAAAGGCTTTTAAAACAGTCATGAGAACTAAAGAAATAGGGGTCCCCTGCAACGCTCACTCCCCCAGAAGAAGTGATGAGACTACCCCCCAGGTCTTGGGTCCCCATTCTCACTGACCTGACCAAGTTCAGGATGGTGAACACAGAGTACTAAGGCCCAGCTCTCCTTTCTGACTCTGGACTACCCCAGTGGGCAAACAAAATGGCTGTCTCTCTTTTGGAATCGTCTATGGCTTCTCGGTAAAGAGCAATGTAGGTTGGTCAACAAGCCAAAGGAATACTATTGCACTGGGAAGAAAGAGCCTAATAGTATACAGTACTTCAATTTAAATTCTCCTGTGGAGTTTCTGGTAAAATCTAGCATCTCCTTGATCCAGTGATGGCTCTCGCTGTCATGTCATGATATACCAGGCCCTCAAGGGTACTCCATTACAAGCTCTCAACGGTCTCTCCACCATGCCAGGGGCAAACCTTTCACCCGAAAGCAGATATAATAGTAGACGAAGTCATACTGTGTTCTGGGGATTCAATAATTTTGAATATAAATTCAACTTCACTCACATTCTACTCCCTTGTAACACTCAAAATCACTTCTCTCAAGTCCCCAAATAACTTACTTACTGAAATAATTTATACCAGAAGACCCAAGACTCAGTGGTAGATCATGCCACATGGGGATTAACAAAATGGGTAACCAAACTCTAAGACCTTGCTTTAATCCTCACTTACGTACTGATTCTCTATGGCATGCCGTGCCACTTAAAATGATCAATCTGATTATTCCTTTGGGTCACAGGTCTTGACTAATGTTTGATATGTTTTCCTTTTATTTAGAAGGGTCTGTTGAGCCCAGATGTGACTTCCAGAATCCTTGGGGCTGGGGGAGGAGTCGGGTAGGGGTTAATTATGGTTGCTTTTATAAAAGTCAGATTTTTCGGACCTCACTTAGCAATTCAAAAGTTATTTCTCAAAATGATATTTAGAAAAAACAGGAAAAGGAAAACTGTACACACTTCCCTTCCTCCTTTGAACCACTGACATAAAGAATGGGTTAATGGTCTCAGACAGAAAATGCTTATTCAGTTTCTATGGTTTCATGATCATGAAGGTCATGATGTTAATACTGAAGAGAAAAATATTCTGTTCGATGTCAGAATTAATTTTCTACTGATAGCTTTTATTGGACTTTATTGCTTTATATGATATAGAGTACTTACTATGTGCCAGGCTCCGTTCTAAGTACTTTATATGTATTAAATCACTTAAGCTTCAAAATAATCATAGGAGATGAGTATTATTATTTTGTTTCACAGATGAGGAAACAGAAGCCTAAAGAGATTAAGGGACAAACACAACATCTTCCAGTAGATGGCCAAGATTTGAAATGGGGCAGTTTTGTCCTAGAGCAGGTACACTCAATTTCCTTGATGTATATCTTCTGAGTGCCAGACTATCGGAACCTTAAGGGCAGCACATGGGGCTGGTCCTCCTGCATAGCTCGCAGATCTAACATAGGGTATCCACACACAGTGAATACCTCAGCTCTGGGGTTGGATATTTTCTAGTGAGAATTTGCAGGTTTCAAATTTACTGACCAAATGAATCAGTTTTTATGTTGATGGGCAAGTTAGGATGCAACTGTTCTACATGGAACGATATCTGACTGGACAACTATGGATGAGATGACAGATTTTTAAATAATTTTAATAATTTTAAATAATGACTTATGCACTCAATGCACTCAGTAGCCACAACTACTGAGCCTGTGTGCCACAACTACTGAAACCCATGCTACAGGGATGAGAAAAAAAAAATATTCACCAGAGGTAGACACAAAGAACTCAAAAGCTCAAGTAAACACTGCTGGACACGAAGAGAAAAGAGGTTACTGGAACAAAACAGGAAACTATATATTTTGCCAAAGTTTTAACAGTTTGAAAAACTTGCAGCTAAATGTAGCAGAGATGATCAATTTCTACTAGAACGTGGCATATTATTTATATAAGAAAAAGTTTTGACATTAATTACAGAAGAATGAGATGGCTTGATTTGTTTACTTTGGGGGACCAGTATGATAGAAAGGGAACATCGTCTGGACTCAATATTCCTTTATTAACTCAAATCAAAATCAATCTGAGTTATTGAGCATAATGACAATACATTAATAGTCAACTTCCAAGCCTTATGAAATCCTTCAAGACTGACTAAGGTGTTTCTAAATGGTAAGGTAACAAAGAATTTAGATCTTAGGAGCTAGTCTATGTTTCACGGTAAAAGTCAGTGGAGGGGGAGGGGTCCTCATTTCCTTTTTAACTTATTAAGACTCTTTTAAAAATACTCATTCCTGCGTTCCTCAGGGTATACATTTAACGTGACATCTGCACTCCATTTCTGCTATAAAATGCCTTTGCAGAAAAGTCCTTTTCTCTGCAAAGACTCTCTTAATATAGATTGGGACTTTCTACCAAATAACCTGCATTTTCCAAACACCACATTAAAAACTACTGCAAGCCGCCTGAAAAAGGAGAAATCCTGGAACAGAACTCTTCACACAGCCTGGATCTCATTTCAGTAATTCAGAATGAGCCTTCAGCCACATTACACAGTGATGGCAGTCAACATGCGGCACTCAAGTTAGAAACACATTTCCTTCTAGTTTCTTCCAGTTCCTAACATACATTCACTGCAACATTTTTCCCCTGCACTGCCAATAGTACCAAACAAACAGAAAGGGTCTAGATTTTTATCTGTTCTTGGTAACGTAAGCACCCAACAAAAATAACAGGAAATCATTCCCCAAATTATGGTCAAAGAAAGAGATAGGGGGACTATCAAAGAAAGAGGTAGAGGACTTCCCTGGTGGTGCAGTGGTTAAGAATCCGCCTGCCAATGCAGGGGACACAGGTTCGATCCCTGGTCTGGGAAGATCCCACATGCCGCAGAGCAACTAAGCCCGTGCACCACAACTACTGAGGCTGTGCTCTAGAGCCTGTGAGCCACAACTACTGAGCCTCTGTGCCACAACTACTGAAACCCATGCGCCTAGAGCCCGTGCTCTTCAACAAGAGAGGCCACCGCTCGCCGCAACCGGAGAAAGCCTGCGCACAGCAATGAAGACGCAACACAGCCAGAAATAAAGAAAATTTAAAAAAGAAAAAAAAAGAAAAAGATAGGGAACCCAAACACGCTGTGAGATGTGAAGGGTTTATTCAACAACTTCCCAATTCGGTTTGATTTCAATACACAAACGTGCTAAGAAAGAAGGTGGAGATTCTCCTATGTCCCTGATAATAGGATTTTAAACACATAACAAAAGATATAAAATAAGCTAGGATTCATTCAGGAATATTTGGAGCCACACTGTAGCTGAAACTGCATAAATGCTTGAAAATAAGTCTTGTGTTTTAAATTAGACTCAGTTATGATAAGTTGAAGCATCATTGTATCCGCCCCCTTGTAGAGGGCTCTATTATTGTTTTGAGAGTATTCAGTCCTTGACACTTCCCACATCCCTACCTTCCCCATGTCTCCACCCCTGTATGTATTATAGTGTATAGAATATATATATATATATATATATATATATATCCCACCTTCCTTTTTGCAATTCTAGTCTTTAAGGTTGTGTGTGAAAAAGAATATTAAATGTTGAATACATATCTACACTTAAAAGCTTTTTCTATTGCTCATTTTTAAAAATAGACATAATGATTTGGGGAAATGGTAAGCTAATTTGTGTAGTACTCTTGTAGGTGTCGGGGCATTGCGAATAGACAAAAACAAAGGGGGATCAACGGAAATCGTTTTCAAGGCAGGATTTCTAATTACAGTCCCCGGAGTTTGGGGTTGGGGTATAGACACAGCCCCATTATGTCAGTGTTAATTGAAACTATGAGAATGCAACTCTCTTTGGCATAGGAGCTATTAATTTTCACGGTGCATGTAACCACTTGTGCATTTTTGAAAGACCACAACAGACTTCACCCTTCCAGGCAAAACTGCTGCTGCTAGCAGGTAAATAAGAAATGAACCATGACAAGTAAAGATGGAATAAATAATACAAAGATGTGTAGCACCAGGGTATTCGTGAACCATCTGTTCCTAATTAAAGGGACTTTTCTGAAGTTTGAATTGCAAAGCTCAATGGAGTAAGCTGAAATCACTGGATGTCTGCGCCCAGAAAAACTGAAGCAAGGCAAGCATACTTCAAGTAAGAAGCGAGTTTCTCCTGAAGTCAGTTAAGCTTGCTGGTGCTAATAGCCTTTAAAAGGTTTAGTGATAATCAAATCATTGCTCAGCAAATAACAGCAACCCTTTTGTTGCAAAAGTAAACTGGAGAAGCAGGGCATCTGCTCATGAAAATAAAGTGTGAACATCTCTGAGTTAAGTATGCATAACTAGTCCCAAGATCACAATGGTTTTCATAGTTGACTTTCAAGGCTTCTTTGTAGATGAAGTGGGTGAGGTTCTCCACCCTGAAGGGTCTTTTTCAGGCCCAAGGTAATTAATTCTACTGGACACCAAAAGAAGGAATGTATTTCTTGGGTTGCTCCAGTTCCACCCGTCAACTACATTTGGACAACAGTTCCTACATGAAAAAACACTGCTTGGGTCCCCACACTGTTAGAGCTTACTAATTTTTCTCAATCAAATGCAGATTATTTTCAACATGTTCAATTTGAAATATGTTTTTCATAGCCAGATCATTTACTGTCTTCCCCATACCACTACACCTTAAATTAAAATCTCTGTTGAGCTGGTACTCATACTCCAAAAACGAATGTAATGAATATTTTTTCAAATGTGCAAGTATTCCTTTCCAGCCTTCTGAGAAGAACCATTACACTGATGATAGATTTTTACATAATTTGTGCTTTGGCATCTTTAGAAACTGATTTGATGCTTGAGTGTCTTATTATTATGTAATTTAGATATAACTCAACCTAGTGGAAGGGTTTGATTTCAAGTCAGTCCGTAAGTCAAGAAGATGCTCAGTGGAAAAGCAAAACATTATTTTTTTAAAGTTATCAATTACAAACACAACATTTAAAATAGTCATATTTCTCCAAAAAAGATATACAGATGGCCAATAGGCACATGAAAAGATGCTCAACATCACTAATTATTAGAGGAATGCAAATCAAAACTACAATGAGGCATCACCTCACACAAGTCAGAATGGCCATCATTAGAAAGTCTACAAATAAAAAATGCTGGAGGGGCTGTGGAGAAAAGGGAACCCTCCTACACTGTTGGTGGGAATGTAAATAAGTGCAGCCACTATGGAAAACAGTATGGAGGTTTGTCAAAAAAAAAAACAAAACCTAAAAATAGTTACCATATGATCCAAAAATCCCACTCCTGGGCATATATCCAGAAAAACACTCTAATTCAAAAAGATACAGGCACCCCAATGTTCATAGCAGCACTATTTATAATAGCCGGGACATGGAAGCAACCTAAATGTCCATCAACAGACAAATGGCTTAAGAACACGTGGTACGTACATACAATGGAATACTACTCAGCCATAAAAAGAGAATGAAATAATGCCATTTACAGCAACATGGATGGACCTAGAGATTATCATATTAAGTCAAGTATGTCAGACAGAGAAAGACAAATACCATATGATAGCACTTTTTTTTTTTTTTTTTTTTTTTTCGGTACGCAGGCCTCTCACTGTTGTGGCCTCTCCCGTTGCGGAGCACAGGCTCCGGACGCGCAGGCTCAGCGGCCATGGCTCACAGGCCCAGCCGCTCTGCGGCATGTGGGATCTTCCCGGACCGGGGCACGAACCCGTGTCCCCTGCATCGGCAGGCGGACTCTCAACCACTGCGCCACCAGGGAAGCCCTGATAGCACTTTTATATGTAATCTAAAAGATGACACAAATGAACTTATTTACAAAGCAGAAACAGACTCACAGACATAGAAAACAAAATTATGGTTACCAAAGAGGAACGGGGTGGGGGAGGGATAAATTAGGGGTTTGGGATTAAAAGATACACACTACTATATGTAATATAGATAAATAACAAGGTCCTACTGTACAGCACAGGGAACTATATTCAAATTCTGTGATAAACCGTAATGGAAAAGAATATGAAAAAGTGTGTGTGTGGGTGTGTGTAACGAGAAACTGTACACGAGAAACTAACACAACATTGTAAATCAGCTATAATAAAAAAGATTTAAGTCATAACAGTATTTTCCACTAAACAATTGGCAAGTAATGTTTTACTGAAAGTAAATTGAGCCCTATAGCTTGTATTCTCATATAACGATGCAAACAACTCTTAGGCAGACATGAGAATACAATGGATATAGAATAGGGATCAATTCTCCAAAAATTTAGGGTCATATTTGGAAATTAACTTTCTCAAACAACTTGAAAAAACTAAGGTACACAGAAATTTCTTTCTTGCTTTAAAAAAATTCATACCAGGGCTACCCTGGTGACGCAGTGGTTGAGAGTCCGCCTGCCGATGCAGGGGACACGGGTTCCTGCCCCGGTCCGGGAAGATCCCACATGCCAAGGAGCGGCTGGGCCCGTGAGCCATGGCCACTGAGCCTGCGTGTCCGGAGCCTGTGCTCCGCAACGGGAGAGGCCACAACAGTGAGAGGCCCACGTACCGCAAAAAAAAAAAAAAAAAAAAAAAAAAATTCATACCAAAAGCAACATTGGAAATTGTGATTATTTCCTTATGGGTCATATACTCTTTATTGCACAGGTAAGTAAGGGTGAACAGTCAATCTTATTGATTTCCCACCAATCTTACTGGTGGTGAACCAATCTTATTGGTTCTCAGTTAATTCTGGGAACCATGTCAAGAAGAATGCGATACTCGGAAGCCTCGAGTGTTTATTTACCCTGAGAGGTGGCATAACGTGGACTAGACTTCTAGCCCTCAATCTTTTAACCTGCTTCCTTGGTTCGACCACCACCTCCCCCCTCAAGTTAGGGGTTCTGGAATCTCAGTTCTCTAAAGGGGGCCCAACGGGGCTAAGGGAGGCTAACACCGTGGCAGGCTTGTGTCAGCCTGGTCCTTTTTCCCAGGAATCAACTCAGAGGGGGGATGGTTAATGTAAAGAAACCACTTTCAGACACTTGCAAAGGGTGTTCTAGTCCTTGCTTTTCTCTTTGGCACACACATGCACACGCACATAGATGTTCAAAACCACACGGCACGCATGGACTCCCCTGGCAGCGCAGCGGTTAAGAATCCCTCCCCTGGTGGCGCAGCGGTTAAGAATCCGCCTGCCAATGCAGGGGACGTGGGTTCGATCCCTGGTCCGGGAAGATCCCACATGCCACGGAGCAACGAAGCCCGTGCACCACAACTACTGAGCCTGCACTCTACAGCCTGCGAGCCACAACTGCTGAACCAGTGCGCCGCAACTACTGAAGCCTGTGCACCTAGAGCATGTGCTCCGCAACAAAGAAGCCACCGCAATGAGAAGGCCGTGCACTGCAACGAAGAGTAGACCCCGCTCGCCACAACTAGAGAAAGCCCTCGTTCAGCAGCGAAGACCCAATGCAGCTCCCCCGCCCCCGCCACCAAAAAAAGAAAAAGAAAACCACAGCAGTACCTTTCTGCCTATTCAGCTTAGGATAAATGCAAGGAATTGCTGAAGGAGGGCAGATGTGTTAGGGGAACTACAATGTAATTAACTTTGATCTGGATTAACTGTGCATTGTTTAGGGACTCTGACACGAGCATCTCCAAGATTAATAATGGTTGCAGAGGTGGGGGCAGCAGTTCAGGATTCAGACTATTCCTTTAATTATACCCATTATCTCCCTACTTGCTCCCACCCACCCCTCATATGCCCCAACAATTTTTTTTTGTTTTATTTTTTTGCAATTTATGACGAAAATATCAGGAGGAAAAGGAGTGAACAAAAACGTACTGTAATGAATTGTTTCCTGATGGCTTATGGCTGGGAAATGGGAACACACACACACAATTGTAATAATGGAATGCAACCAACAAACTAATACTAACATCTCCCAGTGCTAACATGAGACAGCCAATAAGCACCTAATTTTTAAAATACACAATTCTTTATCTTCACTCTGGTAAATGTAAGATTCCTCGCTAGGGGGACCATGTATCCTGGTCTGCCCATGTTATCTGGGTATAATTGTTTTTAAGCACCTCCTGGTTTGGACAATAAATTATATGGCTACCCTAAATCTGAATGAACTCTCTAAGAAGCCACTGGATTTATATTTTACTGTTAGTATCACTGTCTAGTTTGTATTTTGACCAGTCCTCCAGTCCTCAAAACAACCAAATGGGTTAAAATTTGGCTTTTCCTTTGAGGGCCTAAAGGTAACAGCACTAAGATCAGTCCTGCAAAGATAACTTTGCTCCAGAATGTTCTATTTCTTCACTGGCGTTGAGTCACAGAGGGTAGAGGTGGAAAGGCCTTCAAAAGGTTTTCAAATTTCATCTTTTTTTGGGGGGGGTGGGGGGAGTGAAGGGGCCATAGAATCTTTTCCCCCTTGAAATCATGTTCAAAACCCTACTACATACAACTGAGGAAAGCAAAGCTTCCCTGGTGCAGCCAGGAGATAAAGGCACAGATGCAGAGTCTCGTCCACTAGAAGAACCCTGTGTCTCCCTTATCTCTCCTCAAGGAGGCCCCTGAGGTACCTCCTTAGCTGGCTCCAAAGAACAGTCTGAAAAATACTGGTCTGGTCCAATTCCTCTAATTTACAAATGAGGAAAATGTGGCTCATTTCATTTGCTTTTCCCTGCTAGTACAATTCCATTCTCTTTTCTGGTAATTCTATAAACGAAGCCATTAAGTCAAGAGCAGGTGGTCCACATTAATTGTCATAGAAAGGTCTGTCTTCTAAAGGGCTCTGAGTATACTTTATAACAAGGAAACATATAGTAATGGATGTGAAATTCTTTTCTAGACTGTAACTAGCAGGCTCAAACACAGTCACTCAAAACAACCAAATGTGGAGTCTATCTGTATATGTTTCTTTCTCTGAAGGAGAAGCAGAATAAGAGCTGAAAAGAATATGGAGGTATTAAATCCATTTTTTGAAAGATTTTTTGTTTTTTTTGGCTTCACAGCATGTGGGATCTTACTTCCAGGACCAGGAATCAAACCCTTACCCCCTGCAGTGGAAGCATGGAGTCTTAACCACTGGATGGCCAGGTTAGTCCCTAAATCCATTTTTAAAATTAAGGTTCCAAAGTGAACACGTATCCTGCTTCTAAGAATAGTTACCAAAGAAACCACAGGAAAGAATGATGTTGATACGTGAAGATGTTCATCGCTGTATTGTTTATAGCCACATGATGCACATGTATCAGGAGGAAGTGTAGGAGAGAAGAGGGGAGAGAAAGATGAGAAAAGAACAGAAGAAAAAGACGATTGCTATTGAGACGATGGAATTCTACTGACTTATTTTTCCACATCTCCCAAACTTTCTTTTAATGTGAAACAAAAGAAAACAATAACACAGAATGCAAACAGCGCTTACCACCGAGACTTTGCTCACTACATCTCTTGCAACTGCTAAGCCCTGAGCAAAAGTGCGGGCTGCTACAAATGCACGAGTGACCTGGAGCTTCAGTTTCCGAGGGACATCTCCAAAGGGCTTCAGCTGCTCCGTGTACTTGCTCACGCACTCCAGATAGTCATCTGTGAAGTGGTACTGGGAGTTCACTAGGCGGAACATCCGCTCCAGGAGGCGGGCCCAGAAGTCATTCAGCATTTCTTCCAGGTTCACATTTCCCGCCACATAGTAGCGCTTCAACTCTTCGAAGAGATCTTTAAATAGCTCGGAATTTTGCATGTACAAGTGACCATATGTCTTCACAAACATGTCATTCAGGGATTTCTCCGCATTTTCAAGTAGTTCTTTGAAGAATTCTAAAAACAAAACCAAAAAAGAAAGGAAAAAAGAAAGAGTTCTCAGTAATTCAATAACAGAGTGCTTGCTTTTCAGGTAAATCTGAAAACTGGAAAAAAAAATCCTGAAATTAAATTGGAAATCATGCTTGTATATAAGGTGGATTTCTTTGGGGGGATTTGGCATCTCCGATCGTTTGTCAATGAAAGGAAACCTACGTCACAAAGTCACGTGTGTCTATGTCTAAGAGGGAAAAAAATGAAACTTTAAACGGACAACTTCTCAGGACTCCCTCCCTCCCTCCTTTTTCTTATTTAGTCACAAGGTAAATAAAGAACTGGATAAAAATGGATACATAAAGTCTAAAACATGAGGTTTCCCAGAACTTTTTACTATAAGAATCTAAACCAGGGCTTCCCTGGTGGCGCAGTGGTTGAGAGTCCGCCTGCCGATGCAGGGGACACGGGTTCATGCCCCGGTCCGGGAAGATCCCACATGCCGCGCAGCGGCTGGGTCCGTGAGCCATGGCCGCTGAGCCTGCGCGTCTGGAGCCTGTGCTCCGCAGCGGGAGAGGCCGCAACAGTGAGAGGCCCGCGTACCGCAAAAAAAAAAAAAGAATCTAAACCAAAGTGGATAATGCCTCCTCATTGTAACATGATACCAGGACAGGTGTTTTCAAGACATGCTGTTTAGTTAGACATGATTATTTTTTCCTTTTCTCCTCCTTATATCTACATGACATATAAGAAAACTGCCTGGGAAATGCTTGAGGCCAAGAAACAGAATGAAACACCACACATAAGCAGGAAAAGAACTCCTCAGGTGTTCCCTGTGTCATTAGTATAAACTGGGATATCCAAGGTGACCTCGGGTTGCTAAAGGATTCATACAGTAAAACCATGAGATTAAGATAACATGGAAAAATAACTGGGAAAAAAAAAGAATACCTGTGTTTTTTGGGTTTTTTTCAGATTTACTTTTTGGGCACCGCATACCCACACAGCCTAAATGTTAAAGACTTTAATCTCTTAAATACAAATGTCAAATTAATTTCTCCTGAAGCTTTTCTCAGGGAGTTCCCTGAAGAGAGGAGCTAACAGTCTACCTGCAACATTGATCATTCTTAAAGACTCTATGTCTGGTATAAAAATAAACACCTCATGGTATCAAGTTTATAAGCAGGAAATGTAATAAATACCAAAGCAAAATATAAGGACCACATCAAGAAAGAAGCTGCCTCCAAGTGAACATGGAACAGAAAGGAAAATAAGACAACTCCTTCAAAGCCAGAAGAACATTAAGTGATCTTCTCAAAATGCAATAGCGCTACAAAACCATTCTCTACTGTTTGCCTTTTATTTCCTGGGTTTTCTTCAGCGAGAGAAAGGGAAATCCCCATTACAACTGCACAGCCTGGCATTTTTACCAAAGTTCTCTCCCTGGAAGGAGGCCAGAAAGTACATAAGGAGCAAGGGGAATGATAATGAAAAGAGTTACTCAAATCAGGTAGCCGGGAAGGCCTCTGATTCTCTCTAAACCCCAAGTGGTTCTCGACTGTGCTTCCATGGGCACACACCATCACCACTGGGACACAAGTTCTTGGACCCCACCTTAAACCTACTGGATCAGAAACTCTGGAGGGTGGGACCCAGCCATCTGGCACTCTGCTATACCCCAAAGTTTGAGAAGCAAGACTCTAGCCAATTAAACTTCTCCCATTTTGCCTCTCACTAGCAATCAGCACCAACCTGGCAACTGTGCTGAACGTGAAGCATTCAGGGTAAGGGTAATGTTTTAATTAGAGGAAGATATATTTCCAATAAATTGCGTTTAAAATTTTTTGTTGCATTCTTGGGTGTCATTTCTTAAAGAGGTTTCGGGGATGAATTTTCTTGTGTGGAAGTATCTCTCAACTAAGAGTCGAGATGTAGGCAGCACTTTTCTAGACTTCAAAGTTGTGGAATCTTAGGGCGAGAAAAGACCTTAAATGTCATCTGGTCCACTTCCCGTACCGTCCTTGAATCACTAGCGTCCTTGCCAAGTGGTGCTGGCTTTCACATACTGGAAAAATAAAGCCTGGTTATTGAGATCAGTATGGAAGCCTTGTGTCAATCCAGTGCTACTAATATTTCACCATCCAAAAGAGCACATTCCAAAGGCAACCATAGGTCCTTCCTTAGATTGGATTTTTACTGTATTGCTCATAAAACTGGCACACATCATTTAGTGTAGAAACAGGATGTTGAGAATTATTTGACTTGTGCTTTCATGACTCATTAAATAAGTAATTCTGAATACTCACTTGCATTTCTAATGAATGCTGGTTTTAAGGGTTGGGGCACAGTGGCATGTCGAGCTCAGTTTTAACTGAAAAACACTATGAAATGTCACTATTTTTTTAGGCTTAAAAGAGTTCCAGGTCAAAGAAACGCTAAGACACTGAACATTTTATGGAAAAAATAAAACATTCTTAGAGATCCTCATTCAGGTCAACAGCCTATGGGTCGGTGTAGTTATATATAATACAGCTACTTCAAAGTACAAGAGCAATGATCCAACGAAGAACAGGACTGATTCTAACCCAGCATGCCCTCTGTCCAATACCACAATGGACATTACTTTATTTCCTGGGACTCAAATTCTGCTAGGAAGGTTGTGTGTGTGTGTGTGTGTGTGTGTGTGTGTGTGTGTGTGTGTGTGTGTGTGTGTGTGTGTGATGTTAGCTTATATTTTCAGAGTTTAGTTTGGTGCTGTACACATATTAAACTCTAATTCATTTAATCATTCAGAAAATTGATTTCCTTTCCTTCACATTTTAAAAGATTCTTTAGTGTGGCTGTATAAGTTGCAGATATAATTCCACTGAGTGGATTATATATAGAAATTCTACAAAACTGATATAAGGAGTTAAAATCTGCTAATTTGATCTCTCCAAATAGCTATGTAATTTGACAACTATGTACTAAGTGGTTGGTATGGGCTCAAATCAAAGCACACAGCTTTGCCATGCATCTTAACCTTCCTGCCCAAAGAGACTGTAATGAAAATTTCTAGAAAGATGAATTTTCTCCATCCAATTCACCTTTACTATACCCGCCACGTTCCACGCATGGTTTTATGGAGGCACCAGAGACTTTTAAACTATCTATAAAATCCTTAATCTTTCATTTCATACAGCAAGTTTTTTTTTTTAATATTCATCTATTTCACCTGCAAAGTCAACAGAACAAAAGTCAAGCGAACCAAAAGACCCAAACTCATTTCTCCTTAGACGTGTTCTTACTGGTCCTGGTAAATGGGACTATTCTACCTATGCTTTTTGTCTCAAAGAGATCTTTTAAGGATGGCAGACATAATTTAAATTCTAAAATCCATACCAATTAGGTACAATATCAATCAAAGCATAATAATTCGCTCTAAGAAAAAAGGGGGGGAAAAACTTTTACATCCATTTCTCCTATCAAACTAGCCGCTCTCATATGTTCTTGTAGATTCCTTAACCTCCCCACCTCCCCACCTTTCTTCCCACATTTCCTTCTACAATGGGGGACAGAACACAAATTAGACATTCAGGACCTGGTCCCCAGCCACCAACAGCAACTTCATTCATCGCTGCAAAGCTCACCTCCACTTCCCCCCCCCATTATTTAGAACTCAGAATCAGATCTTAACTGCTGAAGAAAAATTGTGCAGGTCTGAGACAACGAGCAATCATCCCATTGTAAACATTATGCCTGAAGCCAATTATAAGACACTTGGTGGCTAAGAGAGAACCAGCCAGGACCAGTGTAAACCAGAGTTCCAGCAGGATCAGAAGCTGACTTAACTGGAATTCAGATCTCCCTGGCAGCAACTGCTTGTATCCATGAAAACTGCTGCTCAGAGAGTCTGAAAGCAGAGTGAGAGAGGAGACAGTTTATAAGCATTTTAAATATGGTGTCTGTGAGCAGGGTTTATTTCTCCTTCAATTTTCAGTTTGGGGGCTTAAGGATTTATGTTCCAAGGATGAAGCAACTGCTACACCTAGGGCTCACGAATGACCACAACATAGGAATGGAAATAAACACTTTAATGTGCTAGGATCTAAAGCAGTATGACACAGTAGGAAAAGCATGGGCCCTCTCATTTATGAGCTGTGTGACCTTGACGGGACAGAAGATCTAAACTCTCTGAGCCTCTGTTGCTTCTTCTTCCATAAAATGGGGCTATTCCTGCTCACCTCATATGGATAATGGCTAGCACACAACAGCTGCTCAGTGGACACTATTCATAATATGTGAAATAATGGTACTGTCACCTTCAGAGTTTCTTTATATCTACAATTATTGAAAAAGAAAAAAAACCTTTCAAGGCTGGTTTTTATCTTTCTTGGCAGAGTCAAATATTAGCCATCTGGGGGGAATATAAATTAAGCCAAAGCTGCTGGAGAATGGTTAAGAAGACCCAAGGCCTTATAAAACTGGGAACAATTCAGCCAAAGGAAATGCTTAATGGCTCTAGCTTCCAATTCTGTGAAACATCCCAGACATCTACGAGGGTGGAGCAACTCCTGAGTGAAAAACAAGGGATGAAGAAATCCAGGGAAGAGATTTTACATGATATTACAACACAGAGTATCATGCACAGCATGCGTCTATACAAAAATATCGAGGCAAAGAATCAGGGAAAGGAAAACTGAGAATTAAGCGGCAGGTCAATGCCCCACCCTCCCCATGTATATTTCATCTGCATCCTACCAGAAGCACCTCAATGCAAGGGTTGAGCTAGGAGACTTGGAGATTGGGGGTGTTTTCCGGCTCTAACATCTGATTATTCTTAATGTCAGTAGTACCAATTTAACATGGGAAAAACTACTAGAGAGAAAAGGCAAAACCTTTCCGTATAAAAGTTTTCTATGTAAATATCCTGTCTTTTACAAAAAGAAGAACATCACGTACTTCTGGAACTTCTATCGCCCCGCCACTTGTCTTGCATCAAATAAACATTCAAAATTCTTGAAACAGGTCAAAAGACCCTCAGTTCTGCTATTAAATGCCATTAGCTACTACTTTATAAACAATCGATTGGCTATTGATTAATGTGCTAGAATGCATTCTAGAATTAACCTGTGATCTGAAGAGACTGGAAGCCCTTTCTATTCAATCCATTTGCTTGGTGCTATAAATTACCCCCTTGTATTTATATCATTAGGAAGCTGCCTTTTACATATAAGGATTAATTTCCTCTTTAACGTAAAGGCTGTATTTCACAGCCCTGGTGTGGCGTGCAAACAGTAAGTTACCACATCCACAAAATCCCTAAGAAAGAAGTCTCCTGGTACATGCTACAAATCATACTTCTCACACTGTTAAGAAAACTCAGAGTTATAGCCATCCATTCTTTCACCCAAGATCAAGTACTTGATGAAGAACAGCTAACATAAGCACCTACAAATGGAAGGGGGAAAAAAAAGGAAATTAAGCAAGCATTTTACTGACTGAAACCAAAGACTATCTCCTCCTCTGTCTTGCTTTTTTGGTCAAGTCTGTGTTAAGTTTCTAACAGGCACTTTCCTCAGGAGTGCCTGCTAGGGAGGACACGGTGTACTAAAAGCACGGGTACTTGACTAACAATCAACAGCTGTAGCCCAACAAAGGTCTTCTCCTAGGAGGAGAAGGCCATTGCCAGCTGAGGCCCTTATTAGGGGCTGTTAGCATATGAAAGGGGGCTGGGGGACCCTGCCGCTGTAGGAGCAGCCCTTTCTTCCCAAGGTTACTTTTAGTAGTTAATGCATTTTGAATGCTAATTCTCTCTCCGGGCTAACTTGGCCAGGGACACACAGTCAGTACGGTAAGGTCCCTTCCCCTGGACCACATTCCATTTCTAGCAATGGTACTCCCAGCACCAGCTAGCCAAGTCACTTTAGCACAGCCGGATTCCTTCTCACTGAGAAGGGCCCATGAGGGCATGTTTAAGAAAGCTCTGAGGGGACTTTCCTGGTGGTCCAGTGGTTCAGACTCCACGCTTCCACCTCAGGGGGCATGGGTTCTATCCCTGATCTGGGAACTAAGATCCCATATGCTGCGTTGTCAGCCAATAAAACAGAAGAAGAAGAAAAGAATGCTCCAAGGCTGAAGCAGTGTTCCAAGTGCTCCATATACTAACCTCCACGTGGACCTATTATATGACCTCATACACAAACCTCATAATACAGTCTATCTGCTCATGATCTAATATCAAGAGAAAACTCAGGACGCAAAATAGCACAATCGGCTATGATTCTGATTTGTATGTATGTATATACGTTGTCTACCTGACCAAAGAAAGACGAGGTGCGTACAGTGGTGTTGGATGGGTGTTAGGGAATTGGCGTGATTTTTTTCAATGTTTCTCAATTTAGTTCACCCCAATTTTGCAGCGACACAATAGGAAAAGTAATCTATCTCATGCTTTCAAAAATGACTTATTTCCCTTTATTCTATTCATCCGACTTAAATGCTGGAGGCTTCGACGCATTTTTTTCTACTTCTTCCAAACTGTCTACAGTGAGCACTGTAATACTGAAAAAAAAAAAACCCCAAACATGGCAAAACACCACCAATGCAGTTTACATTTTTCGTTTAAAAATACCTTTTTTCCTATAAAGTATTCCTTTCAAATTGCAGCAATTTGAAAAATATGGCAAGGTATGAAGAAAACAAAAATTCGCATAATCCCACCATTAAGAGAACAACAATGGTTTATTGAATTTCTTTCCTGCTTTTTCTATGAAGGTATGTATCGTCACATTGTATTTATACCCTGTTCTCATGTAACACTGTATGGTTAGCAGTTCCGATGTGATTAAAAAGCCTTCAGAAACATCAGTTTTAACAACTGCATACTATGACACCATACGAACAGATCATAATGTAATCATTATGGGACATTTAGAATAATTTCCTATTTTTCATTATTACAAGTAATACTGTGATGAACATTCTTGTACATAAATCTGTACGCAGATCTTTCTTTCCTTGAGATCAAAACCTAGAAGTACAGTTACTGAGTCAAAGGGTATGAATGAAGCTATTTGAAACCTCTGATACACTGCCAAACTGACCTCCAGAAAAGGTATGCCCAAGTAGCATTCCCTGCTCCAGTCTTCTCTATTGTGAAGAGCTTCAGATTCTTGAGGGAATGGGGGGAGGGGGAGGGGGAGGGGAGGGAGAGAAAGAGACAGAGAGACCACGTGCTTTGCGCGCAATAGAGATGGGCCAGGACAATGAACAAGAAAGGCCTGACTGGCTTGGGAATTCTCTCAGTCAGAGTCACTGCTAGATCAAATAAGCCCTTTTCTTTGCTGGGACAGACAGACGCATGGAAAAAGGGTGAGCAGAGATGATCAACAAGGCTCTCAACTCCCAGGCTCAAAGTACAATGAACCAAAAAATAGATAAAAGCAATTCGGCTGAAGCTCTTCTGTGTATTTATTTACTCGCCTCCAAACAGATCGGCTGCTTCTTGCTGACACCACGCCTTCTTTAAGAAGCCACAGCTAATAGCAGAGGCCCAAAGAGAGTGTGCTCAGGGCTCCCTGGAAGCTGCACAAGCATTTTCAATGAGACGGCCAATGCTAGAGCCACAACTGGCCACACCTGAGATAACAACTCAAAAGGCAGAAAACCTTTGTCAATACAGAAAAGTATGTGTTTTATCTGAGCTCTTGATTTGATTCCAGTAAACTGGCAGTGGCTCCTTCTCATCGCGTTTCACAGAGATTATCAAAGAATTAGCAAAATTACCCAGTGTTTTAGTCTCTTTTGCATGGAAAGAAAAAAAAAGAAGGAAAATAGAATTGTAAAGCACAGAGTAGCAGTGCTTTCCAACCAAATCAAACACCCATAGTATGATCTGGAAGGAACACTGCGTTTGCAGGAAGGTCAGAGGCCTCATGTCTTCTTCTGTACTTTCGTGGCTACGCATCCTGATTGCCGCACTGTAGCAGAGGTTTAAAAAAGCAACAAATTTTAAAAAGACGTCTTAATGAATGAAATCTGAGGTAAGGATTAAAAAACAACCGTATGTTGTATGTACGTCACACATTTCTATGACACATTTATCTTGAGGATGTCGAAGACTTAAACTAAAGACCCGGGAGGTCTGTACGAAGTCAGTATGGCCGTGCAAAGGACAATAAGAAAACCGTGCCGTTGAAAAATACTTGCAGTCAGGGGTCAGGAAAATTCCAAAAACTTCAGCTTAGCCAAAAGCCATGAAGCTTAGTTGGCTATATTTGTCTTTCATGGGCATGGGAATTCAAATGCCTTCAACTTGCTGCGTCTCCGACACTGCTGAGCCTACTGGCCTAATGAGGTAATGGCCAGGATGAACCATGGAAAACTTTTAGTCACTGATTAAAACAGAAATTTGGCTCAATATGAAGAGTGGCCACCCTTTCCCCTAAGCTCTCCAGCCCCCTTGTTTTCTATCATTTCACAAAGGCAGGACATGAAGCACTCTTCAGATAGATGGGACAATTATTTCTTTTATCTGCGTTTTAAGCTAATTCAGAACATTTCTACTATTATTCGAGTTAACAAGCTTCAGGCTCATGGGAGGGTTTTCAAAGACCCAGTGAAAGTAGCGGAGGGTTAAGAAATGATAGGAGGAAAATAGAGGGGACCATGCAGACGCCTAATTAACATCTTGTAAGACCTTTCACTGAAGCAGCTGGTCTAGTCACATGTTGAGAAGATTCACAGAATTTGTACAATTGAAAGGGTCTTTAGAGAGCATCCAGCTCAACCCCTTGATTTTATGGATGGGAAAACTGAGACCAGTTAATTGCCCCAGGTCACAGTGGGTTCACAGCAGAAACAGGCTGACAACCAGGAGGGCTCTGCCTCCTGGGCAAAGTTGCTACATTTGCTCCTACAATGGCAAATGAAAGTAGTATTCCCAATGGGCTAGCATCAGACAACGTCACTATTTTCTTAAAATTTCTTTTACACTATGCAAAAACACCTAGCAAATAATTTGATTCGGGGAGTTTGCAAGCAATAATCTTTGTAGTTGTTAACATCATTTTTATTATGTAATTCTGAAATATATTTAACATGGCAGCTCTAATCTTAATCTATTTGGGTTGTTTGATTTCGCTCTGATTCTTTGAAAAACAATTAGTCTCTAACAAAATGCGACATTTGGGGGCGGGTTTTTATGTTGCGGTCCCCAAACACGGATTATGCCGCACTTCTATTATTTCTATTCCTTTTGCCAAGCAATTCTTTCAAAGCCCCCTGAACGGAGTATCTGATTAGCATATTCATGAGACAACCGATTCAGCTATGTTAATTAGCAGTTCTACTTCAAAAAGAAGAAAAATTCCCAAAACTGGCCAACAGGGGGTGCAGCTAGCTCTGTCATTAAAGTTTTCTAACTCTATGTCTCTAGCCCAGGATACTCGATTTCTGGTATTGAATATTCTAAGTCAAAGATTAGATGAAGAAGATTAACGTGTGAGAAAATAAAGAGGTGAGTCCTTAAACTCAGAGGCGCAGGTTTAAAATATGGGAAATCTGAGAACTGGGAGGGGGGGAGGTGCTGCCTAAGGAAGCTCTTCTGTACTTCAGCCAGGTCTGAAAACACACACACGTGCAGAGTTTACAACTTAAAAACTGGTTTATACACTGTATAGTCTCTTTAGAGGTACAAACAATAGAAAATTACATGTGTAGAACAAAAAAGGACCTTAGAGATAAGTGAACTGACTCCAAAATGCCCACGCTAGCGCTCAGACTGACCAGAGCTCATGGAGGCAGAATGATAATTGGATGCTTTCTGGTAAAAGAAGGCTAATTCCCTAAAAGCCTCGAAACCTTATTTTTATTTGAAAGTTTATTTTAAAAAAAAAAAAAAAAAAAAACCGTGTTCCTGCCTTAGAAAGAAGTGGTATCTCATAAACATGACTGAAGTTTTGATGACAGATGAAGTTGCCTGAGCTCAGGATCACCACTTCAACGTTGTAGGGCCTCCCTGGTGGCGCAGTGGTTGAGAGTCTGCCTGCTGATGCAGGGGACACGGGTTCGTGCCCCGGTCCGGGAAGATCCCATATGCTGCGGAGTGGCTGGGCCCGTGAGCCATAGCCGCTGAGCCTGCGCATCCGGAGCCTGTGCTCCACAACGGGAGAGGCCACAGTGGTGAGAGGCCCGCGTACCGCAAAAAAAAAAAAAAAAAAAAAAAAAGTTATACTGTAAGCTTGGAGATGGCAAAAGATGCTCCTCTGAAGTACTTTGACCTCCTATGTTCCCACGTGTCCTTTGCTATTTCCTCGGTACTTATCCCCAGCCTTCCTTATGCCACCTTGCTGCCCCATTTTGGTTCTCCAGTCGCCATCTTGTTACTCTGCCAAACTTCCTCCCTTCCATTCACATCAATAACCCAGGGTTTGACTTTTATAAAAGCTTAGACAATTCTTTGACCAAAGCACTCTACTCTTGAATTTCTAAGAGTCACCATAGCCCCTACACAATTTCACTCAACATCGTCTTTAGGTCTTGTGGAGTATTGGCAGGTCATAATTGCCAACCTTAAAAATGGACTTGAGGATATGGGGAGGGGGAAGGGTAAGCTGTGACAAAGCGAGAGAGGCATGGACATATATACACTACCAAACGTAAGGTAGATAGCTAGTGGGAAGCAGCCGCA